>NW_021635533.1:0-235868 GCF_004799145.2 Neltuma alba | reverse complement strand
ATTTAGAGAAAATTGATAAATATAAAAAATAGGTCTTATATTTAGGACCAAAACCAACTCAAGAATTAGGTCCTATATTAGAACTAGAGGAGTATATGATAAAGCGAACATATTAAAAAAATACTGAGAAAGTTACATCTTTGTTTTGCAATTGCAAAGAATTTTGATGGTATGAATTTGTAGTCATAGAAATCACGAATTATTAAAAAAAAAAAAAACTTCGGTGCTGTACCTGATATGTAATTATCAGTCATAGAAAAGTAAGCTTGATATTTGATTATTACCATAAGGATTAGAGATTTAAGCAACATGTGTGTTTATAAGTCTCATTTTAGCAGTTGACCAAAAAGCAGCATGGTAACGACATTAACAACTTTTCCTAAATTAAGTGATAAGTTGTTTTGCTTCTATCTCCCACGTTTTCTTTGATTCATGTTTGGTCTTTGGCGCTACAATAATGTAAAACAGGAAGAGGAAAATGAGAATAGAAGAGATGAGAAAGATCAGAGAAGCGAAAATAGAAAACATATATAGAAGAGGAAACCAACCGAGAGAAAATGATAATTGCAATATCATAAATAATTAAGTTTTCGTCTAATAAGAAATCTAAAGTTACTTATACTAAAATAATAACAAAACTGAAAATAATGATAACAACAACTAATCCTAATAATAAAATGATAAAATACAGAGAAATTTAAATGAATCCTAAAATCTAAATAATCTAAATATCCTAGATAATTTAAATATTTAAAAAAATATAATAAAGTCATAGTTATTTCTTTTCATATCCTATCATATACTTTTTAAATTTTCTTCAACCACTAGCATACTTGCATTTATGCGTATTGAACAAAAAGAGGCATGTTACCAAAAAAAAAAAAGAGGCATATTTGCATTAATCTTATCAAGACGAAGCTACGACCCAACCAAGCCATAGCCCCTGCAAATAATAAATCAGAAGCCACCGATCAGCCAGTAAGGGTTATTTTCGTTTTCCTTTCCATCCCGTCCCCATACTGTCTTGATCCTCCCATAGTATCCTTATCCGGTTTTTTGACCGAAATACTATAAACAGTAAAATTATGTATTAAAATATTGTATTTTTAAAAATATTTATCAATATGATATACTTAAAATTGTTTTTGATAAGAACGACTTTCAAATCATTCATAAGTTATTTTTCACAAGAACGATTTATATGTTAACTGATAAAAAGTGAAATCGTTTTTGGCATGAACAATTTTAAAAATTGTTCTTGACGTAAACAATTTCATTTTTTGATTTATTTTAAATCAAAAAGTGAATAATTATTTATGCTAAGAACGATTTCATTTTTTTCCTATTCATATCCTATGTGAGAATCTTTGGCAATTCATTTGTGTGTAAGAATCTCTACAATTTATATACCACAGATTTGATATTTAAGATGTATATATAATTATTTTATTTTTATCTTACTAAATTTAAACTTCTGGAGAAGTATACTTTCATAAGAAAAAAATAATAATCATATACTAAAAAAAGATTGGATTTTATATCAAAATTTTAACATCCTAAATAAGATAAGAGATGATAGTTTTGCTGTTAAAATAAAAGGCACCTAGCTTAGAAAGAGTACAAATATTTCAGATTGTTGAACCCACCACTCACCTCCTGAAAATTAAAATAATAAAATATTAACTCATTAAGGATAGTATGGATGAAAAATCAAATTCTATATCACAGCTGTAAATTTTTTAAAAGAAAATAGAAGAGAAATAAATACTTACAACAGCAGTAAAAGAGCTTGTTAAGTGTTTGAAAGCAAGAGTCAAAAAAATAATAGAACAAGACAACAATGAAAATGAAACAAGTGCGAAAAAGAAGAAGAGGAAGACATGTAATATATAAAATCATCTAGGTTGCTATAGCCTCATAGGACGAGAATGGGAGCTTCTCGCATGCTAGTAAGTGGCATAGATTCTCGCACACAAATGAATTGGCATAAATTCTTGCACGGATATGAATAAGAAAAAAGTGAAATCGTTATTGACGTGAACGATTCACTTTTGAATTTTTTTAAATTCAAAAAGTAAAATCGTTCACTAAGAATAATTCTAAAATCGTTTATGTTAAGAACGATTTATCAGTTAACATATAAATCATTTTTATGAAAAATGATTGTGTATATTTGAAAGTCGTTTTTACCAAAAATGTTAAGTGTTACATATTGATAAATACTTTAAAAATACAGCATTTGTGTATAATTTTATGTTTATAGCATTTTGGTTTTAAAAAAAAACTGTCCTAATTCTGCCATCCTGTCCAATTTTTTTCTGTTTTGAGTCTTATTTTTATGGTGAAATCTTTTAGGAGAATTGCAACAAAATTTTAAAAACTAATAATTATTGAAAAGTCCTAATAACAATTGTTCACTTCTAACTTGTTTGAATTTTGTTTATAATTATGTTTCTTCTTGAAATCTCATTATAATTCTCTCTAATTTTTTTATTAGGTTTCTAAAAATAAATCTATGTAGATACTAAATACCCAAATTTAGTTGGTAAACACACTAAAAAAAAATAATTACATAGAAGGCTAATTGAGAAACACAGTAAAAAAGACACTGTTAAAAAAAATCAAGATGCTCAAAATACACCTTAAAACTGTTTTTTTTTAAAAAAAGGACGCACTATGAAGAGAGTGGTAGAGACTTAGGACAAAAATTAGTAAATAAAATAATAATAATAATAATAATAATAATAATAATAATAATAATAAAATAATAAGTGATTTTTTTTAAAGAAAAAGAACATGTCCTAGGTTAGGATGACTCCATTATGTGTGTCTGTACCCCCTTGTTCCCCCTTGCTGTATCTAAATTAATTGAGACCGGAACGAGATAAATCGAATAATCCTACCAGAATAAATGCAAAAAGCATAAGCAAAAAAAAAAGGACATAAAAAAAAATACTGAATTCTATGAAAATCAAAGATTAAATTGTCTAATCCTAGCTAGCTAGTGCTTTGGACAGGGCCCAAAGGTCTGCAATTAACATTAAGCGAAACGTCAGGCATGACACAAAGTAAGCAACAAGTCATATTTATCAATTACCAGGTAGGAAATTTGTTTCCATTTTCTAACTAGAACAAAAATTATGGATACCAAACAAATATGCAATATATATATATATATATATTGGAGTTTAAAATATTACCTTTAGTTTTTGGTATAAGAGCTTGATAACTAATTTGTAAATATTAAAAAATTTAGTAAGTTAGTTGTTTATAATAAATAGATATTGTCCCTAAAATATCCTACTAATCATCTGCACTGAAATTACTCATTAATAAAGACTCCTTAAAATGATAATTGGCGTAAATATTATTAGGGGCAAAACTGAATATATATTAAAGGACAAAGTGAACTGAAATATTATATTTATGATTGAGTTGAATTTTCAACTAGTTTCCATGTGAAAAACTTGAGGTAGTAGTTGACAGGAATAGAGGTAAGTGCTCTCAACATTCTGAGATAGAAACATAAAAATACTCCCCAGATGCAATGGAAGATGTGGCTTGTTAATCTACAACAAACATAGGCAAGTTTAAACTTGAACTCCAAAATGGAATTCACATTATCCAAATTATTTCTAGGATGAAGAATACATTTGTTTTGATGGTTTTTACTTAAGAGTGTTGGACATGCTGAAGTTTTTCTAAGTTTAGTATTGTCCCAAAAATTTAAAATCTTAAAACAATTTGGTTTCTATCATTAAAAAAATTTGATAGTTAAAAATATTGTTTAATTTGTTAACATTTTTAATAAAAAAGTAGTTACAATTTTAACTTTCAGGATAATATTAAACTAGAAAATTCCAAGTAGCAGAATTAAAAACTTTTAAAAAACAAATCTGTATATTAATCCTTATTTTTTGAGTAATTACATACTTTGTCTATTTCAATAATGTAATGTTAAGAGGGCCATCACCACCCCGAAAGGCTGACGCTGAACGCGTAAAACTTAAAGCTAATGTGTTAATTGAGTTAATCATGTAAACTAACAATTCAAAAATTGATAAACGTGATCAGTATGAGTCGTTTAATCACATGGGGGGGGGGGGGGGAAGGACAGTCGTTTACACACCAAAAGGGCGCGAAAAGGAGGGCAGAGAGAGAGCCGCTTTAGCGATGGCCATTGATTCTCTGTACTCATTTTGCCTTGGCGACTGCGAACGCATTCCCTCACGTCATCATCCACTAACTATGCCGCTGATGGAGAGCCGTCGTGGACTATTCGATCTTTCATCACTTTTCAGTTCTATTATAGCAAACTCGCTCTCGTTGTTGACCGAAAATGGCTTCCGAAGCTCCGTGATTTCCTCTTCTTACGCCTTTACAACTGGGAAGTTTCAATCTATCCCACAGTATTATTGATACTCTCTTATGAATGTCTGCAATTGCCTTAGCGTTTGTGTTGCGATTATTCTCTGGTAATTCATGAGGGTAAGGTGTTTGTGAGAAATCCAGTTGAGCTGACAGCATGGGTGTAGCTCATAAGGAGTCCATCATGCTGGGAACAGAACTTTTTTTGTTTGATTCTTTCGATGACTTTGAAAAAAGGATTAGGTGGTTATCTTGATCAAAATAATGTTTTCTGACAAGTTTAGTTGTCTTCTTTATTATTTAATTCCTTGGTCCTTCATCCTCTTTCACTTTAATTTGTGATGTAAAAAGTCCCTGTATTATGAATGGTGCACTACATCAACAAGCTTCGCATAATACTATTATGTTTTATTAACAACCAAATTTTTAAATAGTTGGTTAATTAAAATCTGATTCTTTTTCAATTTTCTTTCACTCTTTCAAAGAACTAATTATAATACTAATGTCCTATTCTTATATGGTCTCCAATGATCTTCTTGTGCATATCCAAATCAATTTAAATGTTATCTTTTCAATCACACTACCAGAAAAAAGGCTTTTAACGGCGGTTAAAAGTGGCTTTTAACGGCGGTTTTGAAGGCGTAGTTGTTAAAGGCGACGTTGAAAGGCAAGGAAAACACGGCGGTTTTTAACCGCCGTGGAAAGTGACTTTCCACGGCGGTTTAAATTAACCGCCGTGGAAAATGGTTTTAACGGCGGTTATATGTATAACCGCCGTTAAATTTTTTTTTTTTTTTTAAATTCTGCGAAATTTTCGTGTTTACCACCCTGCAGTTTACAGCTCCAAACAAATGTAGGCAGTGCAGATCACGCAGAACAAGATCAATTAGCTAGTTAATATACAGCAATGAAATTTTTTTTACACAATTCGAAAATAGGGAACCGGCCAACATAATAGAACTAAGTGGTAACCAAGGAACACGTATTGGCTAGCTAGGTCCAACAATTCTGAAATAGAAGTAACTACTTCTTTGTACAATGGAAATCATGAACAATATAAGAGGGAACCGAGAGAAAGCATCTAACAATGAATTTTTTGACAAATAACCTATCTATTTGAAAGCTAAATTTCAATTTTTTCTACCAATGTTGTTGACAAAGTGTCCCTCATCAAGTTGATGTCATCCATGAGATATGGCGCAGTATTTTGAAATATCTGTTAATCAAAAATAACATAGTAAACTTAGTCAAAAATGTGAAATAAATTGAAGAACGTCATGCAACGTAACTCATCTTTACCTCGTTTAATTTCTCAGTCGTTCCTGTCTCAATTATGTCATTCATGTAGCGGATGACATAATATCCACACTCAACATGTCCTTGTTGACAACGATACTTAAAAAATAAGATATAAAATTGAATATTAGACATTATTGATTATAAACATTAACTTTAATTCATCAAAAATGTTTAAAAGTTAGTTCAAAACAACATATACCTGTGGAAGAATCCATGTTGGTGCTTGTCTATTTTGTTTAATCGCCACGACATTAAAACTATGAAAAGCCCTATCAACATTATAAGAGAAAATGATATTAGAGCATGCTTGTATAAACTTCACAAGTAATAAATATATAAATAAAAACTAACGTGTCGATGACATCTTTGGTTTCTTCGGATGGACTTCCACAGAGTGAATCGAACCAGTAAACTTTGTTGTCAAAAGGGGCACAAACAATTAGAGTCCAATGATAACTGCAAAAGGCAAACCATGTTAATTATAACCCGACACATACAACTTGTATATCTCAAATACAATAATACACTTACCCTTCCACGTAAGGTGCAAAATATATTTGCTTTTTGGTCTGACTCATTACGGTCATAATGTAGATTGACCTTGCTTCCACAGTATTAAATTCTTTCTGCACCCTTTGAGGACACATAAAGCCATATGTTCTTTCAAGTCCTCCGTTTCGACAGATTTGATTAAAATGCCTGTTGTTCAAGTAAAAACATTAGGACATGCATGAAGTATAATATGTAATAAGAAAATGATATTGTAACTTACAAAATAGCAAGCTGCATGAAGGCTATATCAAGCTCCTCAAAGTTGAGGAACTGAACGAGGTCCCTCTTGTCAATGGTGAAGTCGTATGTTATATCTGAACCCACAACCCCCAACGGCATCTTGAAAGTCACAGGCTTATCCATGTTTGGCACTATGGAATGAAGAACCTCCAAACTGGAATACATAAGCGCAACATCACTAGGAAGAGGCAAGAGTACAGGATCAGATGATGCGCTCGTTGTGGCCTTCTTTGCTGCCGCCTTCTTCACTATTGGCTTTGTAATAAGTCTCTTTGGCCACAAAATGAAATGTCCTTTAGCTTGGGCCAAGAGTCGAACCTCATCAGTAGGATTAGGCACTGGTGTACCCCCTGACCACGAACAATCCTCTCCACTGTCACCCTTGCTTGATTGCTCGGAATTTTGTTGCCGTGAATCGTTGTGCCCATGAATGCTCGACCATTAGCAACATGAACAGGTGAATTTTCATAATCCACATAGAGAGAACACGGCATCCCATTGTCTTCGACAGGGTCAGGGCTAGGGTCAGGGTCAGACACTGTCAGTGGCACAGTCTGATTATTACTGCCCTTTCCGCTTTTTATCACAGGTGAACCCTGAAACATAATATGAAATTAGTTAAGAAACATTAAATAAGTTTAAATGGATCAAATGAATCTTTAGAAGATTTAAAAAGATGTGTGATTATTACCTGGGAAGGTTCAGATACTCGAGGCATCTGGAATCCGCTCGTACCCATCATCATCAAAGTCTGTTGAAACTTGGCATCGAATTCATCACGTATCTTTTGCATCTCTGCCATGTGTTGTTGACTTAGTTCAGCTCGAACTCTCTCTGTTTCTTCTTGTAGTCGTTGGTCGAGCTCCTCTTTAGATACCATGTTAGCGGAGGATGATCTGGTGCTTCTTCGTGAAGCAGAGCCAAAAAATTCTTTAATACCAATCCCTTTAGGGGCCCCTCGGACTCTTCCGGGATGGTCAGCCTTTCCAATAGCAGTGGCCAAGATATCCATCCGTCCTTGAGGGATGAATGTACCTTGAGATAGTTGCTCCTCAAGTGTATCCTATATCATTAAAACAACAAATTCAATTTAAGATAATTGAAAAAAACAATCAATGAAGCATAATTCTTAAATATTACTTACAATCCTCTCAGCAACAGTAGCAGACTGTGGAGTAATGTATTGACCCTTTTTAATCCTCGCCGCCTTCCATTTTTCTTGGCGAGAAGGACGCTCAATGGATGGCATGTAGCCAGTAGGATCTGAAGCAGCAGCCATCTGTGCATTCTTCAGTCGTTCCTCCATCATACTTCTTTCCAACCCACCATACCCTGCACGAGACATGGTATGTGGGTATACATTCTGCTCAGATATTTGTTTGTTCTTCTGACTCAATGCCTATGACAATGAAACCAAATCGACAAAATTAGTTTAGTAAATAAAATATGACCTGATTAAAAATTAAGTTTGAAGAAACCAAACCTGAAATGCGGGGTCTTCACGTTGCTTCACAAAATTCTCCCATGCCTCATCGCTAATAAACTGGTATCGTTCCTTAGGATGCACACCCTTTCTTTTTCCATTAATATAATGTGTTGTAAGCATGGACTTAAAATCCCTCCACCGTTCAGCAATTTGCTTCAACAGACGGTCTCTCATTTGTTTAGTGGCAGGAATATCAAATGTCAGCTGCATGCAATACAATAATAGCATAGAGTTATAAAGTAAATAAACAACTATAATTGAAACAAGTAGAGAAAACAATGCACAATATACCAATATATCCTCCCAAAGGTTTTTCTTCAAATCTTTGTCCACCTTCTTCCAGTTAGGAATGTCAATGCTAATTTTACTGCGTGCGAGATAACCCACATAACTAGTAAATTGAGCCCCATCCTTTCCTATAGGCTTCAGATCATCATCAAATTCCACTGTAATCCTCGTAGGCTGTGTGCTCTCATCACGTAAAGCTAAATGCCTCATATGGGTTGGCCCTCTACCCTTTCTCCGGCTAGTAAAAGAGTTGTCATCACCAGAACCCTGTTGACCGGATCCGTCCATTTCCTGTTTAAAGAATAAGGAATTAATAAATGTAAGAATAAAAAATATCAAGTTAATATAAAACACTATATTATTAAGTATATTTAGCAAAAATATTATCAAAAAATTCATTTGAGGCTTACAACGATTATCCTCCCAAATTCCTTCACAATGATCATCTCTAACAGCATAGTCATCATCTACCAAATCTAATTCAACTGCTTTAGGTCGAGTAGCTGTGAAAGGCGGGGTTTCATCAAGATTAAGCTCTAAGTCACCATCATCTCCACCAACTCCTTGCCTTTTACCTTGAAGCACGATAGACAATTTCTTTTTTGCTAGATCGGGAACGAAGAACACTTGTTTTGCTTGACTTGCCAAAATAAATGGCTCGTCTCCGTATCCAAACCTCTCAAGATCGACCGAAACAAATCCAAATTCTTCATCCACTTGCACAGCATTACTATTAACCCACTTACATTTGAAGACGGGAACTTTAAACTTGGTATAACTAACCTCCCATATCTCTTCTATTATTCCATAATAGGACATTGCCGCCAACATTGGGTTTCTGTCTTTAGAACTAGCAAAATGCATGGCTTCCGCTACTACCATCACCCCACTATTCTGCATAGTACTCTTATCGTCTTGGGTTTTTGTGTAAAAAGAATAACCATTTATATCATATCCACCCCAACACAAAACCTCAAAAGAAGGCCCTGCAGCTAGCCTCTGTATTGTCTCAGAAGGATTGCCATCTTTTAACACTTCTCGCTTGAACCACTCTGCAAATGACTTATTATGTTCATTAGCTAGTTGCATGTCACTCTTTCTTGGATTCAAGTTCCTCAGCATATTCTTGTGAGCATTTAAGTACGGCAAAACTTCATCCGTGTTGTTTAAAATGTATAGATGTGCCTGCATTACAACTTCTCTTGACATAGACCTCACTATGACACCCCGTGTTCCCTTGCTTCTTCTCCCTTGATCATGTCGAGATTGAGGAAGACCAACTGCCTTTACCCTGTCAAGATATGCGTTACAAAACTCAACTGCCTCCTCAGCTACATATCTCTCAACAATTGATGCCTCAGGCCGATAAGGATTCTTAGAGTACCCTTTTAGGATTTTCATGTATCTCTCAAAAGGGTACATCCATCTTAAACACACAGGGCCACAAAGTCTTATCTCTCGCACAAGATGAGCTATCAAGTGGACCATAATATCAAAAAATGATGGAGGAAAATGCATTTCCAATTGAGAGAGGATCACATAACCTTCATTTTCTAATTCATCCAACTCAGCAGGATCAATGACTTTGCTGCAAATGGCACTAAAAAACATACAAAGTCTTGTAATAGTATTTCTCACATCGGTTTTCATAATGCCTCGAATAGCAAGTGGAAGTAATTGTTGCATCAACACATGACAATCATGAGACTTCATTCCCGTTATCTTCAAATCTTGCATTGAAACAAGTTTGCTTAAATTAGAAGAATAACCTTGTGGCACCTTAATAGTATTGACAAAACCACAGAAACTTCTTTTCTCTTCTTTTGATAATGTGTGCGCAGCTGGATGTAAATAAGCCCTCTTACCATCTCTTTCTTGTGGGTGAAGAACATTTCTTATTCCAATTTCGACTAAGTCTCGTCTTGTATTGATTCCATCTTTAGTCTTTCCACTTATATGCAAAAGTGTACCAACAAGACTCTCACATACATTCTTCTCCACATGCATCACGTCTAGACTATGCCTCACATCAAGACTTCGCCAATATGGAAGATCAAAAAAGACAGATCTTTTTTTCCATATATTTCTCTCACTGGCAGTCTTCTTCTTCTTCTTCTTACCGAAGACCACATTAATTCCCTCCACCCGCTGATAAACTTCTTCTCCAGTTAATGGTCTTGGAGCCATTTCATATTCTTGTGAGCCATTAAATGCCTTTTTCAATCTACGGTAAGGGTGATACCGACTAAGAAACCTTCTGTGACCAAGATATACTGTCTTCCTGCCATGTTTAAGTTGCATATAGTGGGTGCCTTCTTCACATATCGGGCATGCTTTATGCCCCTTAACACTGTATCCAGACAAATTTCCATATGCTGGAAAGTCATTTATCGTGGTGAAGATCATGGCACGTAAATTGAAGGTCTCTTGTTTATATGCATCAAACACATCAACACCTTCCTCCCATAATTTCTTCAGATCCTCAATCAAAGGTGCCAAATACACATCAATATCGTTTCCCGGTTGTTTTGGCCCCGAGATCATCAAAGATAGCATGATATACTTTCTTTTCATACATAACCAAGGAGGCAAGTTGTAAATTACGAGGAGCACTGGCCAAGCACTGTGTGTGCTACTAAGATTACCATATGGGTTAATTCCATCCGTACAAAGCCCTAGCCGAAGGTTTCTTGGCTCGCTACCAAATTGAGGAAATTTTTGATCTATTGTTTTCCATTGAAGAGAATCTGCTGGGTGACGAAGCTTTCCATCACATATTTTCTCATCAAAATGCCATCTCAAGTTCTTTGCATCTGTGGCATTAGCAAATAGACGCTTAAATCGTGGTATTATTGGAAGATACCACAGAACCTTTAAAGGAGAACCTTTGGTCATCTCATTATAATCACCATCATCTTTCTTCATTTTGTATCTTGAAGTCCCACATTTAGGGCACTTATTCAACTCTTCATAATCATTTCTGAATAATATGCAGTCATTAGGACACGCATGTATCTTCTCATATTCCAAACCCATCGGACACAAAATCTTTTTTGCCTCATACATTCGTTTCGGAAGTGAATTCCCTTTGGGAAGAATATCACTCAGCAATTCAAGCAATTCCGTAAAACTAGCATCGGTCCAACCATTTCTTGCCTTCAAATTCATCAGTTTCAATACGGTTGTCAATCTTGTGTAATCATCTTTGCACCCCGGGTATAAAGGTGTCTCTGCATCACTACACAAAGTTTCAAAGGTGGAAGAAAACTGTGTAGAGGATTCAGACCTTATATCACGAAACATATCCGAAATTCTATCACCAAAGTCTTCATTAACAACCTTCTCATTTGCAGACAGTGTAGTCTTTCTAATTTCTCCATGCCATATCCAATTTGTATACCTCAAATTTATCCCATTACAGATAAGATGCTCTTTTATCTCAGAAATACTCCGTCGACTATTGTTTAAACATTTGACACAAGGACAATAGTACAATCCATCTCCTTTACTAGGGGCATTTCTCTGAGCAAACTCAAGAAATTTTTCAACCCCATCCTCATATTCCTTGCTAATTCTCCTAGCTTTCATCCAACTACGATCCATTGTTCTACAGATTATTTAAACAATACTTTACTATCAATCAAAATTCATAACGAAGGAAAAAAACACAAAATAACTAACAGATTATTTATCACTAAATTCTTATATTTATTACAAAAAATTATCAAAAATTCGAAATAAATATCAAAAAATTATAAAAAAATTAAAAACTTCACAATTAATCAACTCCAAACATTTTAACACATTTCTAATACAGTATGTAAAAAGGAATTAAGGTTTTCTCACATCTAATGCCTACCAATTAACACCAATCAACGGTTCAACCACATAAAAATGCAAAATGAACAATAGAAGCTAACCACAATGTAAACTAACAACCCATTTCATATATAACAGATTTTCATGGCTAAAACATTCAACAAACCAAGAAAAATTGAAAAGAATGAAAGAAGAGGATACTCACAGAGCAGAGAAGCTTCAAACGCGAAGTGAGGCGGCGGCGGACGGCGGCAACGGACCGGTCTTCGGTTAGATAGTGGAGGGTACGACCGGATTTCAGTGGCGGACGGCGGCGGACGGAAATGGGAGGCGCGGTCAACCACGGCGGAGTGCGGCGCACGGCGGCAAGGCTCCAAGGGCTCAATGGAGGAGTTTAAACGGTGGGCTAGAGGCGGGAATGGCCGGTAATGGCAGTTTCACGGTGGTGGGGCAGAGGGGGACCACGGCGCACTGAAGAAATGAGAAAGAAAGTGGAAGAGTCGAGCGGGTTTCGGCGATAGAAGAACACACTTTCCACGGCGGTTTTCAATAAAACCGCCGTGGAAAGTGTTTTTAACGGCGGCTCTTTAAAGAACCGCCGTTAAAAATATTTTCCACGACGGTTCTTTAAAGAATCGCCGTGGAAAATACTTTCCACGGCGGTTTTATTAAGAACCGCCGTGGAAAATACTTTCCACGGCGGTTTTATTAAGAACCCCGTGGAAAGTAATAAACCTTTCAACTTATTTACAAAATGCCACCGCGTTTTTTTCCACTTCGTTTTTCTGCTGAACCGCCGTTAGTTTGCGACGTTAAAGGTCTTTTTTCTAGTAGTGTCATTTTCTTTTCAACAAGGGCTACCCCTATTCTTCTAATTACTATGATGGTGAAAATTTCTTGATGGCCATGCAGCATCAGTCTAATTAGTTTAAGCATCAACTGGCTATATTGTGATTTCTTTGTTTAGAACTCACTTTTACTGTGCAGAGTTGTTCTGGCTCCACTGACTAGACAAAGATCTTATAACTGTGTTCCTCAGCCTCAGGCTATTTTATATTACTCTCAACGAACTACTAAGGGGGTTTGTTGATATCTGAAGCAACCTGCATTTCTCCCACAGCTTCAGGGTTGTATACTACTCTTATGCTCTTATTTCTAAAATATTTTTAGCTTGTTTCACATAAACTGGAAAAAAAAATATTAAACTAACTTTTCTTTAAAATATAACAAATTTCTAATTTTATCCTTATTTATCATGTACACTTTTTTTAAAAAAATTATTTACACTATAATAAATAAAGAACCATATAGTACATTAATGCTAAAAGTTAAATAAAGTGACTCATAAGTAGGATAAAAGAAAAAAGAAAGAATTACAATTAAGTTTTAAGAAAGAGAAATAATTACTAAAAATTTTTAATAACAGCTAAACAGCCTATAATAACAAGTCTTAGAGTGAAGAATAATAACTTTTAGGACTTATTTTGTATTTTTTTTTTTTGGACCTCATTGTAATTCTTCCAAATAAACTTTTCCTTCTATGAACCAAACTAGAAGAGTATGTCATTATGTTAATTTTTAGGGAATTGGCTTCTCTCTTATACTTTTTTTGTCTGCTGCCCTCCGCTGCTTAAATGGCGTTTTCATCCCTTTTTTTTGTTTAAAAAAATTCTCCGTTGCCAAGACAAGCATTCAAAGCCCGCTAACCGTTGCCGAAAAGGGTGATTTCAACAAATTTGTTTTGATTATTTAAGAGAATAATTGATTTTAATTTATTTTCTTAAAACTAATTTGCTAATTCTTATAAATTTCATTCAATTATAAGTATTAGTGTACATGTTCATAATAATGTGGATATTGACTAAGCACATATAAGATGTCGCAAAATACAAAATAAAAAAAATATTTTCTTAAAAAAATAACGAAATAAAATTTGCTCATTATCATCGCAATAAAGGATTATTATATTCATAATCGTTTCCGCTGGCAAAAAAAAAAAAAAACCCATAATCGTTACCTTTCATTTATGTATTTGTAATATTATTAGTTTTTCCTAGTTTGTTTTATAAACATAACAAAATTATTATGCTTATAATCATGTCCTTGCATTTATATATAATCAATAGAATAATTAATTCTCCTTACATCTATATGTACTCCTCGTTCGGTCCTTAATATAAGACTGAATTGTTAAATTAATTTTGATTCTAAGACCTAATTCTCATATATATCAATTTTTCCTAGATTATCCATATTGATACTATCTTAATTATAATCAAATAGGAGAGAATGTGAAGATATTAAAAAAGGTGATTATGGTGTTTTAAAAAAAACATATCATATTTTTTATAATTAATTAACTTATCTATTTTTTTAATCTAATCAAATTAGTTAAATATGTATTATATTAAGGACCAGATGAGTAATATATAATATAGATTATTTTGATTTTATTTATATTCATATAACAAAATTATTATGATCATAACAATCTCCTTACATTTATATATCTTCATTTGAAAAGTATAAGTCCTGTTTAAAACAATCTAGGGAAAGCTAATAATACTTCTTCAATATTAAATATAAGACTTATATATATACACTATATAAAGGTCTTATATTTAAGATCAGAGGAGTATTACAGATCATACGCAAATGGAAGGAAATGGTTATGGGTATAATAATTTTTTATTGTGTTGATAATCAATAAATTTTATTGCATCATTTTATTTTTAAAAATATTTTTTTGGTTTGCATTTTATGACGGCTTATATGTGCTTAATCAGTATCTACATTATTATAAGCATAGGAACTAATACTTTTAATTGAATAAAATTAATAAGAATTAGAAAATTATTTTTTGAAAAAAAAAAACAACATAGTGTTTTCTGAACGCTTGCCTTGGTAACAGAAAATTTATTTTAAAAAAAAACAAATTTATGAATAGGCCATCATTTTAAGCAGTGGAGGACAGCAAATATTGAAAGTATAGGAGAGATGAATAGCCGGCTTCGTTAACTTTATCCCAATTACATATTCATTAGGATGCTCCACACTGTTTGTTTCTATTTTATTTATTTATTTATTTATTTATTTATTGGTTATTGTCTTGTTTTTCAATGTAAAGGTATACTCATACACCAGGCATATGGACAAAAGAGCAAATAGAAGCATGGAAGCCAATTGTGGATGCTGTTCATGCCAAAGGTGGAATATTTTTCTGTCAGATTTGGCATGCTGGAAGGGTTTCAAATTCAGGTATTTTCTAGTCAAGTTTATCTTCTGCTGTGAGAATAGTGCTTCCATTGTAATCATCTAAGAATAGTAGATGAGGCTCTCTAAATCTAATGCGTTTTTATTTAATATGCAACTTTAATCTGACTTGTTTAAACCTCTATATGTGTGTGTGTGTTATTCAGTCGTTTGACCTGAATTTCAAAAGATTGGGAATGATACTGGGAGTGGAACTAGGAGAAGGATGAGGATGAGAATAAGACAGTAAAATTATGTTTGAGATGAAGTAATGTTTGAGGAAAATGTTTATATTATTTTATATTATTATAATTAGTCATAAATAATGCAAAGACTTGCCCTTATAATAAATAAAAATAGGAGTTGGCGTAATATTACAGGGATAATTTGGTAAAAATAATTTTCAATCCCATGAATGATTTTCGAATATCATGAGGCGTAGTGGTATTGATGCTTCATACCAAATGAAATCTTAGAGTCCCACCGGGATTCTCATGTAGTATTTGTACTGTCTTCTATTCTTAATATAAAAATTAAATAACTAATCTGTGACTATTAAGAAAATTAATTAAGTTAGTTATTTGTAATAAATAATATTGTCTTTATTAAAATACTCATATCCATGTGCATTAAAGATACTCCTTGATTAAAACTCTTTAACATGTATAATCAGCCTAAGGATTATTTATGGACAAAATGGATAAATGTTGGAGATAAAATAGAATGGTGTCTTATAATTAAAACTAAATTAAATCTCCAACTATTTATTATATTAAGCAAGGTAGTACTTCTTATCTCTCCCAATTTACTTTGAAACCAAATAAATCTGATATACTTCTTTAGTCCTAATTATAAGGCGCTTTTAGTAAGTTTTACACAGGTAAAGAAAAATCTTAAAATACATTAACTCTATTAAAAGATAACAAATTTTCAACGTTACCTCTATTTAATATATACACTTTTTTTAAAAAAATTCTCTCTAGTCCTTATTATAAGTTTAAAATAATTAATTCATAGATAACAAATAATTAGTTAAAATTAATTAAAAACAATAAATAAGTTAAAAATATACTTTTATTTTCACACATGTCCTTATAATAAATGAGAAAAAGAATGTATGGGAATATACAACAAGAGAGAAATACTTAAAGGCAACATTAGAAAATATATATTAAATGTTAAAACAAACCCAAATTGAAGTTTATAAAATAAACCACACCCCTTCTCAGATTTAAACCTCATAAATAGGATTGGAAGAAGTAACTACGTGCACTATAATAAATAAAAGACAAAATAGTATAATCATGCTAAAAAATTAATAAAATGACTTACAAAAAAAAAAAATAACAAAACAAAAGCCCTTCACTAAGGTATTTGTAACGTAATTCCCATCCTACTTTCTTTTGAGCAGATTTTCAGCCAAATGGGGAAGCCCCAATATCCTGTACAGACAAGGGATTGCCACCACAAACTCTGAGTGATGGTAATAGCGTCACAGTACATGACCCTCCAAGGAGGTTGAGGACTGATGAAATTCCTCAAGTCATCAATGACTTCAGACTCGCTGCGAAGAATGCTGTGGAAGCTGGTACCTTCGCTAACTGTACAATGTTGTAATAAATCAAACTACTTAAACCATACTCTGTATGACCAAAATAGGAAGTAGTATTATGTATTTACTTGGTATCATTAACTTTGGAACCAAATTGAAAGGTTTCACAAATTTTGAGGGACCTAAGTAAGATTAGTGGCGCCTTTCTATTATTTACCATTACGAATGATGTGGCACATATGGGGGCACAGGCACTATACTTTCATCATCATATGGTTGTCATTAACTGAATGCAATTTGCAATTGCAGGTTTTGATGGGGTTGAAATTCATGGTGCCCATGGTTACCTTCTTGACCAGTTTATGAAAGATCAGGTCACTGATCGAACAGATGAATATGGTGGATCACTGGAGAATCGGTGTCGGTTTTCTTTGGAAGTTGTTAGAGTCGTTGCCGACGAGATAGGACCAGAGCGGGTCGGAATTAGATTATCACCTTTTGCGGATTATAACGAATCTGGGGATTCCAATCCTAAAGAACTTGGCTTATACATGGCGAGTTCCTTGAACAAGTACAATATTCTGTACTGTCACATGGTGGAACCAAGAATGAAAACTGCTTGGGAAAAAGCTGAGTGCCCTCACAGTCTTGCACCAATGAGAAAGGCATTCAATGGCACTTTCATTGTCGCTGGAGGCTATGATCGTGAAGATGGCAATAGTGCAGTGGCAGAGAACAGAGCAGACCTTGTTGCCTATGGTCGGTGGTTCTTGTCAAACCCAGATTTGCCAAAGAGATTTGAGCTCAGTGCTCCTCTCAACAAGTACCATAGAGAGACGTTTTACACTTCTGACCCTGTTATTGGTTATACTGACTACCCATTTCTTGAAGACAACCCTTAAGCCCTTTTGTGTTAAAGGAAATGTTTTAAAATTCGAACTAAACGTCAAACTACAGTGGTTAGTAGTCTACGGCTCTCATGCTTCTATGGGTTTTTCCAGTGGTTGAATCGGTGATGTAATGATATATATTAAAAATAGTTCAATAATAAGTCTGATTTCCATCATAATAATATCATAATATATGAAATTTTCAATAAAATAACCCCATATAAGCTACACTATAAATTATATCTTAATTAGGACCGGAAGCCATATTGAAGTTTTTGAGAGGTTCAATTTCATTATTTTTTTGACGTTTTTATTAAATGCTTTCGGCATTTTTCATAATGCTCAAAAACCTGTTCAGCTTTCTAAAAAATGTTCTGGTTCTCAGTTTAACCTCGCATTTTGGCTCAATTCCAATCTAACACAACTGAACCATGAAAATGGTTTTTTTAGTCCAAATAAAGCGTCAGTGAGTTTAGTCAATAGTTCAACAAGTCTGACCATCTGATTCACTCCGATTCTTTAATCATTGGTTAAATATTTTTTTTGACTTGTAAGTATTTTCTATTTCAAACACTACTAGCTTATTTGGTTTGATTGTGTGTAAGGGGATTAATTATAATTCTGACGCATTTTGCTATTCTCATTGTTTGGTTGGTCCAAGATAATAATGTAAATGAGATTACATTATGTAAAAAGGACTAACTCAAATGTTGTAATCTAGAATACATCAATGAACCTATGTAATCCCCATTGCCACTTCCTTTATCTCATAATACTCCTACCCATTCGTGTGCCCCTCCTCCCTCCCTCTTCCTCTCCTCCACCGGTGTCCTCCATCTTCGACATTTCCTCCACCAGCAACACTCCTTGAACCACCTTTGTTCTACCCACAACTGCCAACCTCTTCCTTCTTGCACCCCCATCATTCATTCTCCTCCAATTGTAGACCTTGTTCTTCTCCACCACAATCTTGTTCATCGCACCACCATTGTTCACATCACATCCGCCATCACACCCTTCTTAAATTTCGCACCACACTCGTCATTCACATCTCTTTCTTCCCCACCAACTTTCTTCTCCACATTTGATTTTTAATCCTCATCTTCAAATTCCTTTTTCATACTGTGGGCTTTTCGTTCTGATTATGTTGCTGTGTATTTTGGTGGATCATCAGCAATAGTAATTTGACTGGGAAGCATCAAAGAAAGAGGAGGATGGGGGAGTTTTTCTTCTTACGAATAAGGCTACAATGGTCATTTCATTATAATCATGATTGCATCACATTACATTCCTAGCCATTGCATTCCATTACAATACCATTCATTTCGTGAACCAAACAGGCAGTATACACTACAAAAAAATAGGGTATTAGTGATAGAAAATTCTGTCGATAATCCATCGACAATCCCTCACAAATGCCTTCACTAAAATTAGCGACGAAATTTAGTGACGGAAAATTTCTATTTCTAAATTAGTGAAAGATTAGTGATGTAATTTTATTTTGTCACTAACTTAGAGACAGATTAGTGACGGAATCTTATTCCGTCACTAAATTCTGTCACAAGTTCATCGCTAATTTTTGTCACCAAGTGATAGATTGGTGATGGAAAACTAGTTTCCATCGCAATTCCGTCACTAATCTGTCGCAAAAATATATAATATAACTATGTAACAATTATTTTTTTAAACTTATTATTAAAATAAAAATATAATATATCATAATTTTTAAATCATATATTATATAAAAATTAAAAAATACAAATATTATAAAAGAAAATAAAAATAAAAATATATAATATACTTATTATTTTGTTAAATTTTTTAATAAAAATAAATTATTAGAAATTTTTTACTAAAATATAAAAATTAAATTCAAATAAATAATAATATATTAAATTATATAATATATATTAAATTGTGTATATAATATTTATTATATATATTTGTATTTTTTATTAGAAATATTATATTTATTTATTTTTGTAAAAGAATTTCGTAGGTGCTTCTCAGCTCAACTAGTAAAGGCTTCAACATGCACGCAGGAGGTCTCAGGTTCAAACCAACACTTCTTCACAAATTGACTCAATTTGTGATGTGGTGAAGATGTGGCGGCTCATAATGATGGACACGTGGCAATGACATGGACAAGGCAATGACGTGGTGACTCCTCATGATGGACACATGGCGATGATGTGGAAGCTATGATGATGTGGCTACATGGGAGAGAGGAAGAGTTGAGGTGGCATCCAATAATGGACACGTGGCGATAACATAGATGAAGAAATGACATGGCAACATGGAAGAGAGAGAGGAGTTGGTGAGGTGGCAGCCATTAATGATATGGCAACTCAGTGATGGACACGTGGCAATAATGTAGTATTTTTAAATTTACAAAATAAAAAAATTTAGCGACAAATTAGTGACGAAAATTTTCATTACCAATTTGTGATAGAATTTTCCACCACAAATTCATTATTATTTTGTGACATAATTTTTCTGAGATATCCATTATTAATTAGCGACGGATTAGTAATGGAAAATTTTCGTCACTAATTTCCGTCCATAATCTGTTGTTAAATTTGAATTCCATTACTAATTATTTAGTGACAGTGGAATTCGTGACGGAAAAAATTCCGTCACTAATTTTGATTAATGACAGAAATTCTGTCACAAAATTCCGTCACTAATTTACTATTTTTTTGTAATGACATGTTTAGTTTGATTTTAATAATTTTCCAAAATGGGAAAAAAACAAGAAAAATAAAGAAAAGCATTGCCGCTTGTTTTTGCCTTTCCGTCTTCACTTTGTGACAACGTTTTTCTATTTGGGTAATAGATTTTGTCTCAGATGTCATAGAGTTAGTATGGTTTGTAGCCATCATTATATAATGATATCTTTCCTCCTCCATTTTCTCTCCATCCAAACAAAAGGTTAGGCTTTACATATAAATCTAAAATTTCAATAGTCATCAGCTAATTGTTTCAGTTGTCACATTTGGATAAGGTCTTGAATTCAAACTTGGCATTGATATATTTGTATGCGTGCAGGCTTTTAATTTTATTATATAAAAAAATGTCAAAATTTCAATAAACTTGATCTTCCAAATTTATAATTTTGTGCTAAACCATCTTATTGATTATACAAACTAAAGAGATATGAAAAACATATTTTAAGAAACTAAAACACTTTTTTTTATTGAGTTCAGAGTACCTACTGCCAATAATAGTAACTAATCTCCTCGCACTATAAATTTTCTGAAGGGTTTAGTGCTAGCCACGAGACCCTCACACTAAAACATATTTTTTATAAATAATTAATTTTTTTAAGTTTTTTAATCTTTGCAAATTAATTATATAACTTTTATATTAATAACTGAAACGAGCATTTAAAATTTTGTAACCATCTCCATGACGTTACTGCATAAGTATGTAAAGTTAACCAGGAACATAACCATTGTAGAATTGGGAGTTTTCCGCGTTAATTGTGAAAACTCTTAAAATCTACTTTAAAAAAAAAAAACTAATTTACAAGTTTTTATAGTTTCCCGCCTTTATTTCTTTTAAATTGGGCCTTAATACTTTAACCAGTTTGTTAAGTTCATCCATCCCTTATGCTCCCCCCCCCCAAACCAGATCCATCCCTAATGGTCTAAACCATTATAACACCGTTAATTTTAATGAGTTGGAAGCTGATTAAGCTGACATAGAGATATGATAATGTGATAGGTGGATTAATTCCCAATGTTCATTTGCAGGGTAGGGATTGGATTGAGAGTGATCTTTTCTTCCTCCTATTAGAGGCTGCGCTCAAGAACTCGGATGGTGAGGATGAAGACGAGGAAGCACTATGAATGGTGAAGACCCCAAACACTGGGAATTAATCCACCTGGCCAGCAAAGTCATGTTGTCATGTCTCTGTGTTGGCTCAATCAGCCTACAGCTTGTTAACTGTTATCGATGTTATAAGGGTTAGACTCTAATGGATGAAATGACTTAACGGATTAAAATATAAAAGCCCAATTTTTAAAAAAAAATTATAAAGACCTTGTTCAAAATTGATGCAGTGTGTGTTTGGAATGCCATTTGCAACTCCAAACGTACATGGGAAAATGTACAACTAATGTTAGTGGCTTATTTTTACAATGATGCTTGTTTGGATCAATTTTTTTTCAAATGGGTTTTGGGGAAAAAAAGAGTTAGTTACAAGAAAAACTGAAAATTTGAGCTTGCCGTTCACAATAAGAGAGAAAACAACAAGAATGAAAAGTAAGATAAGAGCATTTAAATGGGTCTTATCTTGACCTAATAATTTCTTTTTTTTTTCCTTCTAAGAAGAAAAAATTACATAATAAAATTTAATTGTTTTAATTTATTACTTTTCTTGAATTTATCAAATTGTATAAATATGATATATTATTTTTTCTCTTTAATATAATATCCCAATAGACTAATTTGAAGAGATTAACAAAGCTAAATAAATTATCAAATTAATATCATATAATATAAAACACTACTATTAAATAAAGTTTGTGTCTTTTTTAGTCATTTTACATTTAAACATACTTTTTCATTAATCATCTAAACAACACTACAAGAAAGTGTAGAATTAGCAGCGGAACATTTCTAGCGGTTTTTAGAAAAACCGCTGCAAATTACCGACGGTTTGACCATTGCCCGTAAATTTCTAGCGGTTACCACCTAATCGCTAGAAATTTAGAGCTAGAAAATTTCCCGGGTTTTGGCGGGAACTAGGCGCCAAATTTGTAGCATTTATTTTCTAGCGGTTCAGGCCAATAAACCGCTAGACACTGAAAATTTCTAGCGGTTGATGCATGAACCGCTAGAAATATTTTTAATTCCCCGAGGAGTTTAGAAATTTCTAGCGGTTCGGTAAAAACCACTAGAAATTTCTAGCGGTTCGGGTAAAAACCGCTAGAAATTTCTAGCGGTTTTTACTCGAACCGCTAGAAATATCTGTCAATTCCCGAGGCACTTGTGACCGTTGGGAATTTCTAGCGGTTCTGTCCAAAACCGCTAGAAATTTCTAGCGGTTTTGTGGAAAACCGCTAGAAATTCTTGGTCTATATAAACCCCCCCACTTTCACTTCTTCAATCGTTCTGGAAGCGAAGCTCTGCTGAATTTTCTCCACATACATATTCGAGTTCTGATTCAGTTGCAGATCCTTATTTTCAGGTAAAAATAGTAATTTATTGATAAATAATTTTTATTTTATGTTTTATTTTATTTAATTTATTATGTTGTAGCTTATAAATAATTTTTCTTTTTATTTTATTTATAAATAATTACTATTTGTTGTTATTAGGATGACTCGTCGGCACGGGAAAGACCCGGTTGATCCTGAGAGAGCTGGACCCAGTGAGGTTCATCATGATGCTGGTGAGCCATTCCCCAGCATTCATGACTACGATCTCAGCAAGGAGGATATCCTCAGTTTTATGGAGCAGGATGATGTTGAGCGGACTGAGGAGGCTCAGTTTACTGGGGATGAGCAACCCCATGCTGATGCTGATGCTGCTGACGAGGGGAGGAGGAGGAGTAGGATCAGGGGAATGAGTATCCCTAGGCTGCGCAGCGTCCTGCTCCGAGATGTCAGGCTGGTTATGAGGTGGAATTTGTTGGTAAGTATTTATTTAACTTTTTAAAATTTTGATCAGTATTTAATTTATATACAAATTGTATTAATTTATTGAATATAATTTATTTCTTAATTAAATTTTGCAGACACTGAGGGGAACAGGTCCTATCGGAGGCTGACAGCCAGAGAGCTGTCTATGATGACAAGCGGACGAGTGGTTGTGCCGATCAATGAGTTGGGCCAACCGACGAAGAAAGGTGGCCAGTTGTACAACAAGTACGTGCGCCTCCTTGGTCAGCAGTGGACGCTGTTCCCCATCTACGTGCAGGACTGGAAGAAGATCACCTCAGACAAGAAGCAGCAAGGCTGGGAAATGATGAAGGTAATATAAAATTGTTATTTATAATTTTTTTTAATTTAAATAAATGATTATATATTTTTTTTCAAATAATTTAATTGTTTGATTATAATTTTTTATTTATTTAATTTGTTTGTTATTTATAATATTTTTAAAAGTAGTTAAATGAATATATATTTTTTATTTAAATTATTTAAAAGTAGTTAAATGAAAAAAATTTGTTATTGATTTCATTAATTTATTACTTATAATAATTTTAAATTTAGTTGAGTAAAAATATTTTTTCATTTAAATTACTTAATTGTTTAATTATTATTTGTTTTTGATTAATTTATATTTTATTTATAATATTTTAAATTAGTTAAAAACTAATTATTTGTTTTTGATTATTGAAATTGCTTAATTATTTGTTTATAATTTGTTATTTAGTTAATTTATTATTTTAATCATAGAGTAAATTTATTCTGAGGGAGGAGTTGAGGGCTGACACGATCAAGAGGCTTGAGATGGCATGGAAGAACAGGAGGGCCGACCTGTGGAGGGAGAAGAAAGGTGACGGGACGAGGCCCCTGCAGGAGATACTGGCAGATGTACCTAGTGGAGTCCCGGACCAAGACTGGTCCAGTTACGTTTATTTTAGGATGACGGCTGACCAGATGGTATGATAATATTGTATTAATTATAATTTCTTTATTTTTTATCCGACTTGACTCATTTAATTTAATTTTTTTACATTTTGCTTCAGGCTCTTTCTAGGAGAAATGCTGGGAGCGTCAGGCATCAGACGATATGTCATAGGGCTGGATCCAGGAGCTTTGCGATCACTTATGACGAGATTGTGAGTACTTGAAATAAATTTATTAAATATGTATATGTATTTAATTTGTAACTAATTATTTCTTTGATTTCATTTACAGAGGGAAAAGATACGGCAGGAGCGGGGATACACGGCCACTTATGGCGAGATGTGGCCGATGGTGTATAAACCTCGAGACGGGCGTGCGTCGGATGAGGTTGAGGAGATAGCGGTAAGTAATAAATTAAATATTAATATAATATCACAGTGTAGATATCATTATATTATAATTAACTTCTTTATATTAATTTTGGTAGGCACGGATGACTCAGGTCAATTCCGAGTTGCGTGAGTCTCAGGGGTCTGCCTTGGATCCCACCGCCTCACTTTTAGCGGGTCATGGCCGGCCGCAGCACCCTGGTCGAGTTAGCAGGCTTGGACTTGGACCTACACCGACTAGGTTGCCCCGCTCAAGTGGCGCTGGCCCTTCATATACTGCCGGGAGCTCTCATGCGAGTGCGAAGCGGCCGGGTTCCTCATCCTCAGAGGAATTGCGAGAGGAGCTCAGACAAGAGTTCGAGGCCAGGATGGAGGCCAGGATCGTGGAGCGTGATCGTCAGCTGCAGGAGCGTGATCGTCAGCTCTAGACGCAGCTTGACCAGCTCTTGGCAGCTGCTACGGCTCTGCGTCATGTGGTGGTCAGTATAGCTCCAAACATCTCGGTTCCTGAGATCCCCGACCTACACCTGCCACCAGTCCCGCCCCTACCCCCCATCTGCCAGTCCAGTCCAGCAGGTTGAGCGGCCTGCCCACCCCCAGCCGGAGGATCCAGCGGAGGATGATCACGATGATGCTGCTTCTGCCACTCACCCATGATTTATCTTGCTTTCATTGTATGGGATTTTATTAGAATTTTGATTTTACGGTTTTATATACTATTTAGATATTTATTTAAATTTTATATTTATTTGTTTACTTTATTTATTTATTTCTATAATTTTATTTATGTCAAGTATTAATTAATATTGAAATATTTATTTATTTATTACAACATCAACATTACAATTTATTAAACACGTTAAACATGTTAATTAATCAAAATAATTCTATAATCATTTATTAATTTAATAAATATTTATTTTTGTAATGTTATTAATTTATTGTGCAGTATTTCTATTTAATATTTAAAAATAATATCATTTGTAGAAAATTCAACTGAATTTTATTACATAGTGAAACTTTCTAGCGGTTCACAAAAAACCGCTAGAAAATTACCTAATTTTACGTAATTTTCTAGCGGTTTTGTAACCGCTAGAAATTTCAAAACCGTTGGAGACAAAATTCCCGTTAAACCGCTAGAAATTTCTATCGGTTTGTAACCGATATTTTGAATTTCTAGCGGTTAATAACCGCTGGAAAATGAAACTTTCCGTTAAAACCGCTACAAATTTGTAGCGGTTTTGTAACCGCTACAAAAAAATGACCGTTCCACCAGCCTCCTTTATAAGCTGAAGCACTCCAACTGAATTCCATTTTAACTTCTCTTTGAGCTTCCTGTGTCATATTTTCACGAAATTTGAGCATTATTAGTGATGGATAGGTCGTGGATCAACTTGCACCGGTCGACTCCGCAATACTTGGCTGGTCTAAACTATTTCTTGGATTTTGCTTTCGCCAATGCTGCCGTAAATGGTAAGATTCAGTGTCCCTGTCCTAAATGTAATTTCAAAAAGTGGCATCCCAAAGATATTGTTAGGGAACATTTAATCTTTAAGCCTTTTCCGCGAGAGTACGTATTTTGGCAACTACATGGGGAACGGCTAGATATGGGTGCTGAGTCAGTTCCAGTAGTTTCATGGATGGGAGTTCGAGTGGATGAAGCCGATGCCGTGAATGATGCTGTGCGTGATGCTTTTGGTGTTCACGAAAGCCCGAATCCCAACGAAGATGAAGTAGAGGGACCTCAACCGGAGTTTCTAAGAAACGAAACTGCTCAGGAATTTTTTGACCTCATGACCGAAGCTGACAAGCCTCTTTATTCTGGGTGCACAAAGTATTCGAAGTTGTCATTCTTGGTGAGGGTGTATCACATCAAATGCTTGTGCGGTATGACTGACAAGGCGATGTCCATGTTGCTGGAATTACTGGGAGATGCTTTCCCCCAAGCTGAATTCCCTCCATCTTTTTACAAAGCAAAAAAGATTATTAACAAGTTTGGCTTGAACTATAAGAAGATAGATGCATGCCCAAACGACTGTATGCTATACTGGGGAGATGATGCCAACAAAGAGATTTGTACGAGATGCAAGACGTCACGCTATAAGTCGGTACGGAAGGGCAAGAAGCAAAAGAAGAAACCGGCCAAAATTCTCAGGTACAAATTATTACAGCGTGTTACTTGTTCCGTCTCTAAATATTCGATATTTGAAATTCTTAAAACAATTGATTATGTCATCAATTTTTTTAAATTGAGTCGATATTTAGTATTTAAATATTCGGTATTTTAAATTTTTAATATATTATTTTTTTAGATACTTTCCTTTGAAACCACGGTTGCAAAGAATGTATATGTCATCAAAAATGGCTCAGCATATGAGGTGGCACGCGACTGAGGAAAATCTAGATGGTAGGTTAAGGCACCCACGAGACTCGGAGGCGTGGAAAGCATTTGATGCGAAATTTCCAGACTTTGCCAATGATCCTAGAAATGTACGTCTTGCATTGGCAACCGATGGTTTCAATCCCTTCGGAAACATGAGCACAAGTTACAGTATCTGGCCGGTGGTGTTAATTCCATACAATCTACCACCTTGGATGTGCATGAAGCAGAGCTCCTTTTTGCTTTCCATGATCATTCCTAGCAAGAAAGCACCAGGAAATGATATTGACGTATACCTGCAACCGTTGATACACGAATTGATCGACCTATGGACGAATGGTGTTGAGGCATATGACTCACATGACAAGCAACTATTCAATCTCCGTGCAGCCTTGATGTGGACAATAAGTGATTTTCCCGGTTTGGGAACTTTGTCTGGCTGGAATGTGCATACTGGGTTGGCCTGTCCTGAGTGCAATTTTGATTCTGTGCCATGTCGCCTTCCACACAATCGCAAGTGGTGCTTCATAGGACATCGACGGTTCCTTGATTCCAAGCAAAGACTTAGATTGCAACGGATTCGCTTCGATGGGAAACAGGAGAAGAGAGATCCTCCTGTTACTTTGTCTGGTATGGATATTTTGCGGCAGTTAGAAGATGTTCATGTCGAGTTTGGTAAGAGTGTGGATCCCGAACGATTGGGACGACGATCTCGTGGGACATCTGATACGCAACCTATGCAATGGCGGAAGAGAAGCATATTTTTCACTCTTCCTTATTGGGAATCTAATTTGCTACGACACAGTTTGGATGTTATGCACATTGAAAAAAATGTGTGCGATAATGTGCTATATACGTTGCTCAATGAAGCTGGAAAGTCCAAAGACCATCTCGCAGCTAGAAAAGATTTACGGGCCTGGGGAATTCGTGAAGAGGCTTGGCCTGATGAAAACGACAAGTTTCAGCCAGCTAAATTCACCTTGACAAAGCATAACAAGGATATCTTCCTCTCGACGTTGAAGAACATAAAAGTACCAGATGGATATTCTAGCAACATCTCAAGGTGTATCGATCTGCAGGCTCGAAAGGTTACTGGGTTGAAAAGTCATGACTCTCATGTTCTTATGCAACAGTTACTTCCATTGGCCTTGAAAAACACACTTCCTTCTGATGTATCGGTGGTTTTGGTAGAATTATGTTCATTTTTCAAGAAGTTGTGTGCGAAGGTCTTGGTAACGGAAGAGCTTGATCAGCTGCAAAATAAAATTATTCTTACACTTTGTCACTTGGAGATGATATTTCCTCCATCATTCTTTACTGTTATGGTTCACTTGACTGTCCACCTTATTCGAGAAGCAAAGGTTGCTGGCCCAGTTCACTATCGATGGATGTACCCTATAGAGAGGTACTAGATTATCTTTTATTCCCGCCTCTTTAAATTTCACATTGTTCTTTCATTTACTCGTAATTATTAATGCAATTTTAACTTACAGGTACTTGGGAAAATTAAAATCATATGTTAGGAATAAGGCATGGCCTGAGGGGTCAATAGCAGAAGGTTATTCCGGAGATGAGGTCCTAACTTTCTGTTCGAGGTACTTTGATGACATGGAGACATCTTTTAACCGCCTGCGTCGCGTAGATGATTCTCCTCCTGGTCCTTCCACGTCAACTTTATTTCCTCTTGTTGGGAAACCAGTTGGAGGATATGAATTCTTCAGACTCACTCCTACAGAGAAACTCCAGGCACACAGACACGTTTTGATAAATTGCAGCCAAGTTGAACCCTTCATGCAGTAAGTATATATATCATATAAGCTCACTAGCTTTTACACTTTATATTTGTTTCTTACTGACTCTTCTAACAAATTACACTTTACTATAGTAAGTTTAGGAGTTATCTCAGGCGTCAGTTACGGGGCCGTGCGCGTTCTGCTAACATTGATAAAAGAGTCCACAAAGAGTTTCCCAGTTGGTTTACACGTCGAATACGTAATGACAACAGCCCATACACAGATGAATTCAAAGCTCTTTCTCTCGGTCCGTTAGACCATGCACGAAGGTTTACCGCGTACAATGTCAACGGCTTCAAGTTCTATACGGTTGGACGTGATCAGGAATTGCTCACACAAAACTCTGGAGTTTGCGGGACATTCGGAACGAGATGTTATGCTAGCAGTAGTGATGGCGATATGCACTTTGGAGACGTCACTTACTATGAAAGCTAATTGACATTATTGAGTTTTTTTTTTTGAAGACATTATTGAGTTGAGTTACCAGCTTTTCACCGTGACACTGTTCAAGTGCTCCTGGGCAAATACGACAACTTCACGGGGACTCGCTACTGACCATTTGGGCATCACCTCAGTTAATTTCTCTAGACTTATTCATATGGGGGCATCTGAAGATGATGAGCCATATATCCTTGCTTCTGAGGCACACCAAATTTACTATGTCGAGGACGAGAAACATAAAGACTGGAATATGGTCGTTCACCTCAAGCCACGGGATCTTTATGATATGGGTGATGGTGACATTATTTACGATAGTGAACCCTTCCAACCCTCGAATTTTGAAGACTTCTTTCCTCAAGGAGATGATAATTTGCCAATTATCAGGTACACGTCTTTTCTTAAATTATTTAAATAATTAACTACTAATTACTAATTTTTTCCAAATACATTATAAATTTAACAAATTTTTTTAAAATGTGTCCTTTCAGGCCGGATGATGATGGAGAATAGCAGCATCCAAAATAAATTATTAAAAAAATTTTCTGTCCATAAATACATATGTATAAATTAAAATTCGTACAGTTTTTTTTAAAATAAAAAAAGTTTAATTTGTAGCGGTTAAATAACCGCTACAAATTTATTTTACAAAATTATAATTGTAGCGGTTATTAACCGCTACAAATACACATCTATAAATTAAAATTCGTTCAGATATTTAAAAATAAAAAAATTAACTTTGTAGCGGTTATTAACCGCTACAAATATATATCTATAAATTAAAATTCGTTCACATATTTAAAAATAAAAAAATTAAATTTGTAGCGGTTATTAACCGCTACAAATATATATATCTATAAATTAAAATTTGTTCAGCTTTTTAAAAATAAAAAAATTAAATTTGTAGCGGTTAATAACCGCTACAAATAAAACCGCTACAAAATACTAGCGGTTATATATACGCTAGAAAATGAATAACAGCTACAAAATGCAATGAAACGCTACAAAATCACCGCTACAAATGTGTCGCTGATCTCTATAAATACCATATCTTCTCTACATTTATTTACTCCATCTCTTTTCTTTCCTCTCCTATTCTTCTTCATAATTCTCTCTTTTTTTCTTACTATCTCATATGGTGGTTTCTTTCTTTTTACCGTATGGTAAGTGAATTTTATTTTATAATTCATTGTATCTTTTATTTGTTTTTATTTAAAATTTACTAACATATTTATTTCTCCTTTTCTTTAAGATTTTTCTTCTCCACACTTGTCATGCCCTCCTCAACTGATTCAAATACTCCTCAACCTAACACTATAGGTTCAATATTACAAAATATATCATCTTCAATTCAACTATCTTATTAAATATTTAATTAAATTATCTTATTAAATTAAATTCACTTCTTTTGACACATTCATAATTTAATTACATATTGTTTATTACAAAATTTAAATATATAAAATGTAACATATAACTAATTATACAAATTAACAAAAATTCTTCAACATAATTTATTTAATGGCTTTTAAAATTATTATATGAAAAACCAAAAAAAATTTTTTCTGGCACGGTAAACATTTCTAGCGGTTCCGAACCGCTAGAAATATTTCGTCAAATTTAAATTTTGCGCCAAAATTTCTAGCGGTTCAAACCGCTAGAAAATTTTTTTGCCGCCATTCCAGAAATTTAATTGGCGGGAAAATTTAATTTCCCAAACATTTCTAGCGATTCTATAACCGCTAGAAATTTCCGTGCACTACTGAAATTATTTATTTCCCGGCAAAATTGATTTGGTTTAGCATGTTTCTAGCGGTCGTAGAACCGCTAGAAATTTTATTCCGGGCACATTTTCTAGCGGTTTTATAACCGCTAGAAATGTTTTTGCTTTATATATTTTCTAGCGGTTATAAACCGTTAGAAAGTTTCTAGCGTGTTGACCAGAATGTGTAGCGGTTGCCATAACCGCTAAAAATTTTTTCTTGCGCCTGTTTTTCTAGCGGTTTTGTTAACCACTACAAATGTTATTTGTTGCGGTTAAAACCGCTAGAAATGTATCACTCTAACCGCTACAATTGACATATTTTTTTGTAGTGCAAGTTTCAGCCTATTCAACTGACTTTTTATAAACATAAATCCAAACATAAATTACATTACACTAACTTTTATTCTAACTTGAGTTTATAAAAATCAGTTTTGTCACCGCTAATCCAAACACACCTGTAAATTATAAGGATCCCCAAATTAGATTTCCCTTAAAAAAAACAAAACCTCATATTCTTAAATAAGCATCTCATGTTCAACAAAAATAAATGAATTAATAACCCGTGAATCAATATTCTTGTTTCCCAAATTGGATGGATACTTTATACTGTTTGACTTATGACAGGTAAGACTCGCTATAAATTTTTTACTGATTTGAGTTACCTCATAATCACAATCCCAACCTTCATCCAATCATGCTTTAGGGTTCTTCCAGGTATGACTGGGAAGAGCACGAGATAACGGAGAATTTGTGCAGAGAAAAATAAACAGAAAACTCCAAACAAATACTGATTCTATGTGATCAGATGATCCAGAGAGCACATGCACCAGCCCACGGTAAGGTGGAAAACTGCTTACACAAATCAATTTAATTCATTTCTCAACTACGAATGAAATAAAGTGGCAACAAACTCAAATTTTCTTTCTTATTTTTGTCCATTAGTCCAAAATAGAAGAAAGCGAAAATATAGAATGCAGGGTAAACAAATTGAAGAACTAGATAACTCCCGTCAAGTGTGGATATTTCAAGCAACATTATCAAGCGAGAGACCCAAAATGAAAATGGAAGAAGCAGAGTAAACAAAGAAAATTGCAAAGAAAGAGGTTTTAATTTAAAGCAACGAGAGAGGGAAAAAAAACATTAATTACTTTTCAGGCCTCTCAATCTCATACAATATAATAAGCCAGTGGCATATTTTCCAGCCCAAAAAAAGAAAAAAAAAAAAAAAGGAAAAAAAACCATCAGGCCCGTGGCGGGTTGAGCCTGTGGCGGGTCGGGCTGAAAAGGCTCGTTTGAAGGCGGGTTGGCTTTTAGCCAACCCTAACCCGTCAAGGTGGGTTGGTGGGTTGGCCCGCCAACCTGCCAACACTTATTTATTTTTTTTTGAAATATTTTTTTTACTTTTTAATATTTTTTTCTTATATAATATTTAAAAATAATAATAAAATTTTTGTTTTTTTCTTGAAATATTTGATTAAAAGCACCAAATAAATTATATAGGTATTTTTTATATTTTTTTAGATAGGATATACTATATAATAATATAATTATAATAATTAACAAATTTTAAAAAATAAAAAAAATAAATGCGGGTTAGCCCGCGGGTTGGTGGGCTAACCCGCGGCGGGTTGCGGGTCTGATGGTGCGGGTTAAAAAGGCTCGTTTACTGGCGGGTTGGCTTTTGGCCAATCCTAACCTGTCATTTTTGACGGGTTGGCGGGTTGAACCCGCGGGTTCAACCCATATTACCAGCTCTACTATCGGGCAGTAAATGTGGATACCTCTCTCCTCGAGAATTCAAACCTTTTATCACGTTGTGAAGAACTAGTCCTTTCCGCTAGACCCAATCCCTGTTGAAACTTCCGCTCCATTTTGCTGAAACAAGTCCAAAACTTTTGTTTTGGGCCCACAAATCAAAACCTTAAGTAAGTACTACTATTAATTAAAAGATGTAAATGATTATATCATATATTTCCTCCCTCCTTATTAATAAGACGTAATAATAACTTAAAGTGGGAATAATTATTTATCCGCCAATGCCTTAAATATAATTATCTATTATAAGGGAATATTGTACCTAACAATAGTTAGCAAAAGGAAAATACATTAGTTTAAAACTAAACAGCAAAAAAAATGCCGAATCAGAATAGAGAAATCCAACAATATCAATAGTGGGACAGGCGGAAAAATATCAATTACATTTGAAAATTCAAGTAACTATGAAGACATTGTTAAGGGAAAAAAATTAATTCTGTTAGCTGCAGATAAATTTAGAAGTTCAAATTAAATTTAAAAGTTACTTAAAATACTTTTAAATGTTTAATCTATCTATTATTAACATATAAAAGTAAAGTACAAGGCAGGAGTAACTGACATCACAGACACGTGGTATCATCTATAAGTAGATAAATGTTCTTCTTTTTCTTAAAAAAAAATCCCACTTTTTTAACTTTTTTTTTAAAGATTTTCTACCCATGTTGCTAATAGTCTCATATATCCGTGTTGGTGATCATGTTTAGTTTAAACTAACAAACCCAAAATTTCTAGAATTTGTTATTTTTTCAAATTATTTTATATGATCGTGAGTATTCAATTTGAGAGTTTTTGGTTGGAATTCTGCTATATATGAAAGTTTGTATTTGAAATCCAAAGCATTGTTATGCCAAATTATTTGAAATCCAAAGTTTTTTGTATTTGAAAGATGGTATATTTATCCGGTCGTGATTATAGCTCTTTACTATATACACCAATGCCACTTAATGTTTAAATTGATTTATAAATTGATAAATTATAAGCAGAGCTATAATGACAAATCGGGAAACATGAAACAGTTTTTTATTATTAAATTGATTTATAAATATATTAATATTTAAATTGATTTATAAAATGGTAAATTATAGGAAGAGCTATGATGACAAAATCCGGAAACGTGGGGCAGTTTTTTATTATTAAATTGATTTATAAATCTATTAATATTTAAATTGATTTATAAAATGATAAATTATAGGAAGAGCTATAATCACAAAATCCAGAACTGTGGGGCAGTTTTTTATTATATATTTAAATGCAATCTTCTAAAAGAAATCCCTAATAAAATCATATAATTGTATCTTTTATTTGTTATCAATTATTAATAAACTAAAAAACCACTAAGCCACACCCTTAGAGTGTGGGCATCATCAGGCATTGTTAGTTTTCATTTGGGACTTTTTTTATTATTAAATTGATTTATAAATCTATTAATATTTAAATTGATTTATAAAATGATACTACCTCCGATTCTTAATATAAGATCTTGTTTAACATTTATTTTGGTTATAAATATAAGACTCTAATCTATTTTGGGCCGTGCATCACACGGGGGTATCATACTAGTTGAATAGAAAGACATGAAACCTGCATTCAAATAAATCGGGGTGGTTTAAAAAGTTATGTAGTTTTCATATGTTTTAAATTTAAAATTTAAAATATCTATTCAAAATATGTTTATTCTAAGTCTAAAATTATAAATCTATTAATATTTAATTGATTTATAAATCTATTAATATTTAAATTGATTTATAAAATGCAGGTTTCATGTCTTTCTATTCAACTAGTATGATACCCCCGTGTGATGCACGGCCCAAAATAGATTGGAGTCTTATATTTATAACCAAGCACGGGTGCAAAAAGATTTGTTTATGTCGTATAAAAGATTGGCAGATGGAAATAAAATGGTTAATAACTTGAAAGTCACATACTTGATTCAATAATTACATATGAAAAATGACATTTTCTTCTATATTATAAAAGTGGGTTGTGACTCATCGTCAAATTACAGCATAATATCAAAGTTTTTCAAAATTATACAGTTTTTACAAATTCATTATCAACGTTTTAAGCTAATATATATTCTAAAGATAAAATTTTAAATAATTCAACCGATAAATTCAAATAAAAATAATTAGTCATTGTTTATGAATTCTAAGTTTTTTTAAACTTTAAATAATACAAATGATATCACGTACTTAAACAATCGTGCATGGCCACCTTCTCCGTCGTGTAAATTGTTTCTTTTATAATATGTAATTTAATATCTAACTTATCTTAATATTTTAATTCAAAATATCTAAAATAAAATAATTTAAAATTTGAAATAAAATTCAAAGTTCAAACAAATCCATAAACAAATGAATATGTAGGTTTACACAGTCGCAAAAGAGTTCAAAATCTTTCTTCTAATTCCAAAATATAAAATAAAACTTGAATCAAAACAATTCAATCAATAAATTTAAAAATATAAATAATTCATTGGTTTCATAAGTTGATGTATTAAAAAATATTTAAAGTTTAAATTTAAATAAGACATGAGAAGTTTAAAATAACTGCAAAGTGAAAGAAAAATTGAGATTAAAAATTAAAATATATATAAATTTAAAAAATTCGAAATAAACACAAATAAGTAAACTAAAAATTCAAACAAAACTCAATAACGGTTTATACATCTTAAGCTTTTAAAATTTAAAATTTAAACAATACGTATGATATCATATACCTATAAATAATTTAAAAAAATTTTGGGCTACAGAATTTATTTGCTTTTTAGGCTTTACTTAATTTAAAATTTAAAAAACACCTGTAAAGTCATCATGATTTAACATACGCCCATGCAATTCAATTTTATAAATATCATGAAGAGTGTAAATGAGAAATCTGGAGAAGGAAGTTAAAACATATGTGGAAAATTAAAAATTCAATGTTATTTAATTTAATAATTCTCTGAAAAATTAAAATAAGAACAATACTCGCGTCAAATAATGACGAAGGTCATAAATCTAAAATACATAAAATAAATTTACAAGAAAATCGAATTTTTTGGCTATTTAATGTGGTAACTGCCATCAAGAATATAAATGGAAAATAATTGGCCAAATAATGGGAGGAAGTTAAAGAACATGTGTGAAAAGATTAAAAATTTTATCTTCTTTAATTTAATAATTCCTCCAAAAAAAACTTCACACTGTTATAAATAATGAAGAAATATAGAGAAGAATCATACAGAGGAAGAGAGGATTAATAAGAGAGAATATTTCTCATTATATTCAAGAGTACTCAACACATTATACATGACCTCTATTTATAGGCACAGCTTTACACCTTTGATAGAATCTACAAATTACATAATAATATGAGATAATTGTGAGATATAGAGATAATGGAAGATATTAGAGATTATATGAGATATAGGAGATAATAGGAGATGTATGGACATCCATAAAGATATTATTATATTCATAACACTCCCCTGGATGCCCAATATATATGAATGTGTCTCGTTAAAAAACTTCAACTAGGAAAAACTCTGTGAGACAAAAACCTAGCGAAAGAAAAAAAACATTATTCATTGATATACTATGCAATGCTGACTCATTAAAAACCTTGCTAGGAAAACCTAGTAGGACAAAGCCATAGATAACAAAAAAAGAGTACAGCGTGTATCAATTCTCTTTTTTGACAACATCAGTTGACATCTTCGAGCCTGTAAAGTCTAATATAACGAACAATCCTTCCAAATATTGTAATGAGATAAAAACATCAAATATGAATTTCATAATCTTCTGAAAATCATGAGACGACTAGTCCTTTTATGGTTTACCAACACGTGGATCATACTGTGATCTCTTATATGATGATCAAACAAGAATACTTTATCTATATAGCCATCAAGATTAGTCTTGGATACCTTCAAATAAAATAATATTATCTCGTCGGTATCCTTAAAGTAACGAAAAATATTTTTTAACTTCATTCCAACATCTTTATGTTGATAAAGAACTATATCATGCTAATTAGCAAATGATATATCAGGTTCTGTATGGTAGATATATAAATGCTTTAGTGATACTAAGATATGGTACTTCTGGACCAAGTTTTTATTCATTACCTTTTGGAGGTCTAAATAGATTTTTAGTCTATACCTAAAGATCTTGCAACTACCAAAACACATAATGGATATTACTTATCCACATAATGGATGTGACTTTTCCATATGTATTATTCCTAAAGCTTTCATTTCAAACTTTTTTTTAAAGTAATTCGTAGTTTTTGAAAACTCATCAGGAGTTTCAATGCTATCATCATAAATAGTACTGATAACAAACTCATTTTGAATCTTTTCACAAATAGACAAGTTGGAATACGTTTACATCATTTCTTCAGTCGACATTAACCACATATGCGTTATATAGAGATTTAATTGAATAATATTCTTGAGAACATAATTGTATACTTCTAGAAACTCAAATCCTTCAAGGATTTTCATATATTATGATCCAGATTTGTTCATACATTGAATCGTTTGAATTTATACAAGGATTTGAATCCTTTTGAGATTGACATATAATTTCATTATAAAGTGAGTCATACATTATAGTTATATATTTGTAAGTGCACATGAAAAAGCTTCATTTATTATCAGACTGCTAGATTGATAAAACATGTAATTTAATCCACCACAAGACTTTATTTCTCTTTATATTGTACAAATGCCTATTTACATAATACTAGCATTACACTTCAAGTGTATAGTCTAGGGATACACAAATCCCTGTTACATTGTGTCTTTTCTTTTCTGTTGGCCAACTATTTTTCTGTCTGTATCTCATGACAGATTTATATATAAGATCCTTATTTAATCATGTGATATCATCAATAAAATTATTGTCGACAATTTTATTCCTTTATCGGTCCCATTTCCTTTTATGACATAATATATCGAGATCTCTTTATTGCTTTCAGACACTTAAACCTCTTCAGGAGTCAAAGAGTTATGTCTTAACTTCTTTTTGCAATTCATGCCTCCTTAGTATGATCATCATGATCATTTGCCCTTTTTTCTTTTCTTTTGGAACCGATCATAATCTCATGCTTTTAGCATGTCTTCAAAAATAGGAACACTTTTAACTGGAATATGAGAATTAAGAATTTTCATTTGGGTCTGTAATTGCATCTGACAAATATTAGTAATGTTCTACGGATGCAATACTTTATGAACTTCTAGTTCATATTACTATATTTGAGGATCTACATTTGATAGTGAAAATGCATTCTATGTGTTTTCTTTTCTAGCCACACATTTTCTCTCCCTCATATTGGGAACATGTAATGTAGGTCTCTTAAATCCTTAAATTTCCTTTAAAAACATTATTTTATTTCATTTACAGACAAACAAGAATAAGGATATTCTTATCCAACAGTGATCCCAACTTACTTTTAATATCCCTCTATGTGCATTATTATAATGAAATAATAAATATTGTACATTCTAAGATGAAAAATGTCTAGCTTCTGACCAAAAGCCAATTATAATGTGAGAATTCATAATATATTGTTGGCTTAATGCATTTATATGCAAAAACTTATAAAATCAACCATCCCAACACTCAAATGGGAATTCTATTCTCATAAACTCTAGTCTAGCTATTTATGGAGGCTTTTACTAAGCATATAATCATTAGCAACGTGAGGAATAATTACTAGCAATCTCAATGAGAATCATATTGATTTTATAATCAGGAACTTATGTACTCAATGTAATTATTTGAACATATTTGTGAACTTCAGGTTACAAATTGATCATAAACACCTGTGACCATTTTATAGATGCATCTTTCACTCATAAAGTATTACTCTGGTCCACATAGTGTCTAAATGGGCCAATATATAAACTTGATACATTATTAATCTGCACGGATCCGATTTTAAGCACAGCTAGTGATATTCTCTTATTTAGTTCTTTTGAGAATAAACAGCACATAGAAATGCTTGAATTGTATATCATTTTTAAAGAATCTTCTGGTTTTTTAATAAATGACAATGCACATTTTTCATGATATTTTGCATCATTATGATTCAGGATGATCTGACCGGTCATGTCAAACTATAAATGCATAAACTTCTGGTTTATTGTAAAATTATTCTCAATTATTAGTAAAATTCTTATTATCATGTCATATTATTCATTTTTCACCTTAATATTTCATAAAGAATATGCTATCAATTATGGATTTTATCTTCAGCATAATAAATCATGATATAGCTCTTCTAGAGTGTTATTTTTCATCTTTCACCCAGTGGTAAAAACTTGTGCACTCATGAAAGGTTAAGCGCTACTGATTCTTCTGGAGCTTTTTTCAAAAAGAATATGAGATATAAGGAATGACATTAATATTAATAATAACAAATTACATCCAACATAATTCACACTTGTATTTCAACAATCTCTCCCTCAAGTGTGAGTCTCTATATTTCAAATAGAGTGAATAGCATATAGTAATCTGATAACATATGTTTAACTTGGAAATCCAAATGCTTCTTAATTCAAATATAATAATGAATTTCAATCTAATTACGCTATTACCTTAAGACCCTTTGATAAACAAATATTCTAATATATATAGTTGTTCAAAAACTAACATATATTGTTTTTTCACTATATGATATACTTTACTTCATATTATGCTTTTTCAAAGTATGAAGTGTGTATATATATATATATATATATTTTTTCAAAACATAAAATTTTCTGGATTTTGTTATTAAAAAACTTTACTTCTTTGTATATATTATGTAATGCATCAAAACTTATTTATAAATCTATAAATCCAACAAAAATTTGAAAAGATCTACAATGACTAAAATCAAACTATATAGTTATGAATATTTAAATTATAAGCCTTCAGGGCTATTTATAAGTCATTAGTTTTCAAAACTCCATATAGTAAATATATATATTCTAAAAATCATTTGTGTCCCTTAATATTTGAACCATAAGCCTTTAGGACTTTAAAAACATCATAAGTTATTATTTTCATGTCATTCAATAATATGAGTATAATGGCTGCTGAACATTTAGTAATAGGAAATTATAATATTAATAAATATTAAATTGAATGTCAAGAATATGTGAAAATAAGATAAGAATAAATTTTAAATTTTAAATTAATTAAATGTAACATACAATAAAGAGAAAAGATAAACTCTTTTACCACCATACCCTTCACTATATAGTCATTAATTTTCTGGGCTATATTATTTATTTTAATTGTCATAATTTATTTTATAAACAAACTATATAATGATCCTTCTCATAATCAAAATTATATGGTTTCAGGCCATTTAATCAAGAAAATAAAGATACACGATATCTAGCTATTTAATTTCAAAATAAAAAAATTAAAGATATATGATTTCTGACCATAAGTTTAAATTTTATATTATATGGCTTTTAGCCAATAAATAAAATAACAAAAAAATTAAATATTCATGACATCTGGCCATAAGATAGAACATCAAAGTTATATGGATGCGAGTCATTTAAGAAGATATAAAAAAATTATATATATATATATGGCTTCTAGCCATAAAATAGGAAATTGAATGTGATATATATAAATAAAGATAAATTAAATGCATATGGCTTCTGGACATAAGATAGCAAGTCAAAGTTATATGGCAACTAGTCATTTAATAAGATAAAGAAAAATTAAATATATATATGGCTTCTGGCCATAAAATAAAAAATTCAAATTATATGGCTTCTAGCCATTTAATATGAAAAGAATGGAAAATCATATTTATATGGTTTCTGGCCATTTAATTACAATGAGATGAAAACTTAAAATTATATGGCTTCTGGCCATTCAACTTTAGGTGGTAACTCTTTAAAAATACTACTAGTATCTATTAGAACTTCGGGTTCCATCGAAATAGTGACGTGAGGTCAATAAAAAATAGAGGGGTAAAAACTCCTCTCATCATAATTAGTTTGGAAGGTATAATATCTATATCAAAATTAAATTATAGCACTAAAAAGTAAAGCAAAATCTCCAATCATAGCCATGGAACCCGATGTTTAAAACAACAGTAGATAATCCTTTTAATTCCATATAATGACTTAGATTATCCTAGGTAAATACGGACACTCTGAAATACCATATATGTGATGCTCGAGATATTTTTATTTGAATAGAGCAAAGATGATGCTCTAAAATTATGTTGGGGTAGAAAGGTATATCATACGCACCTTGGTTAGAGTTTCGTGCTGATAACGCATTATAAATAAAGAAGAAATATAGAGAAGAATCATACAAAGGAAGAGAGGATCAACAAGAAAGAGTATTTTTCATTCCATTCAAAAGTGCTCAATACATTATATATGACCTCTATTTATAGGCACAGCTTTACACCTTTGATAGAATCTATAGATTACATAATAATATGAGATAATTATGGGATATAGAGATAATGTAAGATATTAGAGATTATATGAGATATAGGAGATAATAGGAGATGTATGGATATCCATAAAGATATTATTATATTCATAACACACATAACTATTTAAGACAAAATAAAAGTAAATTCTTGACCACGTAACAGGAATTTCACTGCAATCTTCTGGGCTCTTTTTCTTGAAGAAGAAAGATGCATATATGCCCAATAATGCTCTCTTTGAATTATACATGTATCCTCATAATTCTGGAGGAAGTGCTTAGGTAAATATTAATCCCGATTACTAATAGGTATATCACCATCTTTTTTGCTCTTTCTCTTAAAGGAGAAATATTAATAGAGATTTAGAAATTGGAAAAAAAAAAAAAAACATACAATTACTTGGGTAATGCGTAACAGGAATTTCTTGTCGTCTCACGTGCATTATAAGCATGTTTAGAACCCGCTACCTTAATGTTTGGTAAGGCTGTTAAAATTGTGTATACTGCACAAACAGAGACAAAAGCTCCATCTATTGTTCTTCTTTCCACCAGAAAAAGGACGGGGGAAAAGACAAGAAAGCTAACAGATCATACCTATGCTCATAGTTCCCTCTGCAACAAAAGACACCATCAATAACAAACATGCTATCAACATTGAATTAACCTCTTGTTGCACGGTTGCTCCATTGAAGCCAGAAAACATAAATGAGAAAGTTAGAAGAGAGAAGGTTCCTCTTAAAGGAGCAAACAATTTTAAAAAATTTTAAAAAATTGGAAAATATACAATTGCTCTCAGAGTACAGTGCATGTTGGAGAAGCCCACTTTCCTGAAGTAGTGCGGCTGTTGGAGCTGCGTCATCTCGGTGAAATCGACGTTTGCGGTATGTGAAAAAAGAGGCAGACAACGAAATATATGAAGGAAGAAGAAAGGAATCACATACCGCACTCCAATGCGAGGCATGAAAATAAACCAACGAAGGAAACATACTAAATTGGATATTTGAAGCAACCGCTAGAAACTACCTCCCGAAACTCCCTCGCTTGATCGGCCAATACGGTTAAGCTGTATCTAAAATTTAGAATGAAAAAAATTACACACATATATTATCAAAATAGTTATAGTAAGCATAAAGTTAGATAATAGGAAGGTAGTTACAAAATATTTTGAAATCTTTAATTTAAAAACATAAAAAATAAAGTTACGATGCAAAATAAAATATTCTGAACTTTTTAAAGCAGAATAAACAATACATTACAAGAGATAAACAATACACCCGAACAATTCAACTAAAATATAAATAAGCAATACATCTCAAGAATCCAAATAAACCATTTAAATAAAAATACTGCATTATGAGAGATAACTACCCGAATCTACAACAAAAAGAGATAGGTAGTGGGAATAAAGAAGAACACGTATTATGGTGATGAATAACGCATAAATAGGAAATTGGACATAAAATTTTGGCTTAAGAAAAAAAAAAAGAAAAAGAAAATGAAACCCATTTATCTACATTATGGTGAAGCCAAGTGGCAGTCTGTTAGTAAATCATGCTTTGTACTCTACTTTTATATAGTAAAATAGATAGATTTATTAACCAACCAATGCAATCTTAAAAATAAAATTATTTTTATTTTTATTTTTATTTTTGTAAAATAATGATTTTTGTTAATGGGAGATAAATGTACCTTCTCTTTTATAATTTTTTGATTAATTCAATTTATTCCGATTTATTACAAAATTTATTGCGGTTATCTCCAATAATGAGTCTTACTTTTTTCTATTTTATTAAAAAATAAAATGTATATTATTTTTTATTTATGAATTATTCTGATATCTAATTCAAATGGAAAATTATTTTACTCCTCATATTTAGAACTAATATTCATTTTAAAATAAAATAAAACATTAATTTTTAAGAAAAACAATCAATGTCTTTTATGGATTAGCTTAATTAAAAAAATGAAAAACAAGCTTAAATATATTAGTTGAGATATTTTGTTTACTGCTATTATGTAACTTTAACAATAGGAACGACAAATAAGCTAAGAAATTATATGGATCCAAAGTGATGGAAGATTTAAGAAAATTTGTCATCACCCTTGCACGTTATTTTCCATCTTTTTTAGATTCAATATTTTTTAGGGACTTTTAAAGCAACTTATGACACTCACATTTACATGTGTGTGAAATTATAATATGAACTAGATGATGGGAAGCAAATCAGAGTTCAAATTTATTTCTATTCCAAAGAGTTTTTTTTTTAAAAACAAAAAAAGCACAGTATTAGACGCATCAATGCAAATGGTATCCCCACAAATTCTGAAAAGTACACCATCTTATTCATTTTCACTTTGTGATTGAAAGAATGCATCATACTCCATGTCTTTAAAAGTAACTCAGCAAAATCATTATTCATCAATATCTTATGAAATATTGGAATATAATTTAATGCAACCGTATGATTAAATCACTAAGCTGGTTCCAATATACAGTATTTTTACTGTTCGTGATACAATAATTTTAGTTGAGAAAGATCTCCAACCTCTAACAATTTTTTTTTTCTACGTGTGAAAAGTTATTATGTACATGAGACAAAATATATATATATATATATATATTAAAATACAGTAAGACTTGCACATTTTTTGAAAAATAACAAAAATATATTCTAAATGATAAACCACAACTACAATTATCATTTAAAAAGTATGAACCTTTTTCTTTACCTGGGCCAATAGCCATTGATCAAATCCATTAGATGGACTCATGTTGATTAACATCAAGAAATATATTAAAATCCAATCGGTCTGTCCTTTCCATCATTCTTATTAAAACACGTTTTTTGGAGACTCGCAGAAAAATTATTTCTGTTAACTCTAAAAACTTTTTTAAGCAACAATAATTATTAATAAATAATAAAATAAAAATAAAATTTAGATTATCCCATTCAAAATTAAATTTTCCAAATATTTTGTTCTAAGGTTTACTCAACTTGAAAAAAAAAACCCTTTAAAAATTTTTAATGACAGAATAATAAACACATATTTTCAAAAACTTATAACGAGCCTATTAATTATGATATTACACTAGTGGTGTCATTGTATAAACTGTTTCATGATTCTGATGATGAATGGTTTTTTCCCTTTGAAAAATAATAGAAAAATGTTGGGAAAAATTAAAAAATTCATAAAAATAACAAAAAAATTTAAAAATTAAAAACAATCAAGAGAAACCCAGATTCCTCTAGGATAAGATTATGCTGACCAAATACACTAGTTTAAAACAAAAACAAATATAAATATTAGAAATAATCAAAGGCATACCTGACAAACTGTTATAAGACAAACTCAACAAGTGAAGTGAAGATAATTAAGTTGGAAATTGTTCAGAGAATATTTCCTGAAAACTTGTTACCCGCAAGACATAAAATGGTCAATGGCTTAAGTCTTCCCATCTCAAGCAGAATAGGCCCTACAATGGAATTAAAATTCCAATCCAATGACTCTAACATTGTCAAATTGTATAGAGATGGCGGAAAAATTCAATGTGTGTATATAATTATATTAGTGGTTGATTTTTCAAACATTAAGTTATTCAAAAAAAAAAAAAGAAGCTTAGCAACGAAAAGGAAAGAAAATTATGTTAGTGATGACGATAAATTTTAACCTACAAGTAGTCTAGTCACGTGTGGCAGGGCTATGAAATAACCCAAAATGTATGTTAATGAGAAGTTTTGTCCCTTAATCTTTTGAGGTATTCTTTCATCTTTTGAGGTAGTCCCTTGATTAATTTCATTGCTTGCTGCACAATTTCACATCTCAAGCGACACTTTTATTATTGAAAAGAAGTTTGTGTGGGTTCAACTGGCAAAAGGTTTGGACACTCTCAGCAAGGGAGAGGTTTCGAACCTTGAGTCAGTCGCTGGGGGAGGCATCACCACAGCTAAGTAAAAGCGACCTTTTCTGGGGCTAATTCTCATGTGATTAATGCCCTTTAGCCAGGGGGAGGTGGAGGCATCTAAACTCTCCTACCTGGTCCGTGAAGTCATGGGATCATGAGTTAGGTGCCTTGCCTTTAGATGGTGGGTGAGCCCAACCCTATTTCTAAAATTTAAAAAAAAGAAAAAGAAAAGAAGTTTGCATGGATATATTGTTACTTTAATAGTATCGTATTTCGTTTTTAAATTTTTTATTTATTTTTGGACAACACAATTATTCCTTTCTTAAAACCACCATGCTTGAAATATAAATTTGAGAGTAAAGAAAATAGTAAAAATGTTAGTGCAAAAAATATTACTGGCGTATATATATTAATTGTTAACTATTCAAACATTAAGTTGTTGTTAAAAAGAAGTTGATGAATGAAAGAAAAAGAAAATTAAGTTAGTGATGGGGAGAAAATTTGACTATACAAAAAGTCTATTCTCACATCATGAACTACATTTTCATTATCACTATATTGTATAGACAACAGAGTAACCCAAAACATACGTTTTTGATGAGAATGATTCTTTGTCACTTTATGAAGTGTAATTGGACCACATTTTCATTGTCATTGATTTAGTCTAATATGGAAGAGCACCCCCAAAAAGAAAGTTGGTAAGAGGAAGCATGCACCTCAGTGGTCTTGACACCTTAATTTCATTGGATGCATTACGGTCTTTCTATCTCCCTTTTTCAAATGCATGGCATGTTCAACTTGGCATTTTTAACTTCATGTACAGCTTTTTCTTGACGATCACTAATTAAAAAATGTGACTAAACTGGAAATCTATTATGTTTACTTGAGGCAGTATGCTTTATTTTGTCTCCCTCCGTTGCCAAGAAAAGTCAAGGCACGTAAAGAAAATGCCAAGCCCAAATTGCAAAAAGGCACCTCTTGTGACAAAATTTAAGTTCAACTAAAAGGCAGATTAGTTATTAGCAAGGAAAAAAAAAACGTACCAGACTGGCCAGTTCAACCAGAAAACCAGTAAACCAGTGGCTGGTCCGGTCTAGTTTGATGAAAAAGCCGCCTCCAAAACGAACCGTTTAAAAACTGGTTCAACCGGTCAAAACCAGGTAACCGGTCAGCTTGATGGGTTACCCGATTTGAAGTTGAAGAAATTAAAAAAAAAAACATCATCATGGAAATCGAAGGCACGGCTCAACTTTAGAAATCAAACCTTCAGTTTTAACTTTTCGACTTTGCCATTTTCGTTCGTCCCCCCAAATCAAAAATCCAAAATCAACCCTCATTAGATCCGCCATTTTCTTCGCTGCGAGAGGTCACCAATCTTCACGTGATGTCATCCTGGTTCGAAGCAGCAGGTTGTCGTTCTTGGTTCTTCAATCAGATTTTTAAGTCGCCGTAACAGTAGCTCGTCGCTTCCCGTTGTCATTTATTCGTCACGGTGGTAGAACCACTGTCGCAGCCCGGAGGTTCTTCCTTCTCCTTCTACTTGTTTTCAGCTTCTGGGCTTAGTTATTTTCTTTCAGTTTGATGTGCTCTGCTTTTTACATTTTTTAGTTGTGCTTCTATGTTCCAGCTATGAGTGAGATTGAGATATGAAACTAAATTTGATTTTTGTAAATAATAAATCTAAATTCTGAACACTGAAATAGGTAGCTGAATTTGTGAATTTGCTCTTGTTTCAGCTATGAGACTGATATGAAATCTGAATTTGAGCTTTGAGGTTGAAGAATAAAAATAAACTCATTGCATGGTCAAGTCGATATATATAATAACAAGGAGTGAAATTAAAATTTCTGTCCGGGTAAACTTCCAAACGTAAAAGATTCAGTGTAATGGGCTGTGAGCATTTGAAATTTGTGTGTGTGTGTGTTTTTTTTTAATTTTTCAAATCAAGACCAATGAATAAACGTCTGTGAATGAAATCTGAAAATAGAATAGTCAAATAGTGATGATTTTGATTTCACTGATAAAAATATATACTTTATTAATATTTATTTAGTACTACCTCCTGTCTTAATTATATCTTAATTATAAGACCCAATTAACTTATTTGAAAAGATTAAAAAAGTAAGTTAAGTTAGTTATTTGTAATAAATAAATGTTATCATTCTTAAAATATCATTATTAATTAAGTATATTGGCTAGAACTTTCATTATTAGAAGGATTATTTTAAAAAAAATGTATAAATATGAGAGACAAAATGAATTGGGGTCTTATAATTAGAACCAAACAAGAAATCAAATAGAGTCTTATAATAAAGATCGGAAATAGTACAATTAAGTATTTAAACTATTTTTGTAAATTCTTATCTTTTTTTGAGTTATTATTTTTGAATTTTGTTTTATTTTAATGTTGTCAATTAAATTATATTCAAGGTAAAAAAATCTGGATCAGACCGGCCGGTTCCAGACTGAAGTCCGGTCTGGTTTGGTTGTTAAACCGGATATGCAATGAATCAGTAACAAGCCGATTAAACTGATAAAAACTGGTTTTTAATCAGGTAACCGCCGATTAGAGCGGGTTACCGTTTTTTTTTTTTTCCCCTCCCAACGGAGGAAGAAGAGGCGAAAGATGAGCCATAGAGAAAGCATACCAGATCTGAAGGAAGGACGAGAGGGAGAGATAGAGAAGGAGAGGAACTTGCCGATCATTTCTTGAAGGTAGAGAGTCAGGTCCGTGTTAGTTTTGCTTTCTGAACCCCATCGAAGAAGAAGGCCATCGAAGAAGGAGAAGAAAAAGTTGAGAGTTTGAAGAGAGGCGGTGGAAGAAGAGACAAGTGAAAGAGAAGTATTGAAGAAAAAGAAGAAAGAGGAAAAAGACTGAAAGAGACGCAGTGTACGTTGTCTAGGAACAGCAAAATAAAAAGCTGATCTATCCATAGACTCTATTCTGCAGGCTTATCATCATTTTTTCTCTATTTTTTTTTCATTTTTCGAAGCCTGATATTTGATTGGATTTTTTATCCCATGATATGTTTAAAAAATTAAAAGGCACGTCTGGCCAAAACGGAGAGGGAAATGAAGTTTCTTTGTTACACTGCACATGCAATACTTTATTATTTCAGGATATTTTTAGATATTATTTTGATTAAAAAATTTATATAATCAGATAAAAAAATGGGAAAATTGCAAATAAAGACCCCCCAATATATAAAATAGCAATCAGGGACCCCCAATTTGAGAAATTGCTGCAGAGGACCCGGTCCCAATTTGCAATTATGAAATGTAAGGAAAATGGCTGAAATGCCCCTCACTCATCATGACTGTTAATGAAGGCAGAGACCAGGATTTGGGTGGCGGGAGAGCTGGTGGAGTAGGATGAGCCGAACGAATATGTGCGATATTGGGATCTTCGAACATTGGCAATAATGCGACTAACTTACTGAGTAAACCCTTCTTGTATTGTTCCCTGTAAGAGTTACACATCGTCACATTCTCCATCTTCATCTCTGCTGTGTGGGTGAGTAGGCTGGAGGAAGGGAGGGAATGGGAGGTGTAGTTGAAGATGAAAGATATGACAATGTAGGAGGTTGTGGTTAGTTGGAGGTGGGATATTTTTGTTTTCGTAGTCTGAACGGTCATCTGTCATTTGTAGTGCACGGTGCTGGTTGCGATGGGGAAGGGGTCAGAGTGTAGTGGTTTGGCAGAGTGTAGGTTGGATAATGGCCGTTAGTTTGACCGTGAACGTTGAGGTGTTGCCGCGGAATGAGGGAATGACGATACCATGATTTTCGGTGTTGAAGTCGTCAAGCCCTAAAGTGAAGTTGTGAAGCCCTAAAGTGAAGTTGTGAAGGCCTAAAGTGATGTTGGGAAGACAGGAGGTCACGGGTTTTTAATTTGGTATGTAAATGGTTGAGTCGATGGAATAAATGAGTAAATATTTATTAGTGAAGCTAACGTACTGACTAAACGTAAATTTTTGCTGCAGATTAGTATGAAAAATGGATTTCAATAACCGAAGAAGCTGTGGGAAGGAGTTGTTCTGTTACGTGCACATTGGTGGACATTTTGAAGCAAATGGTGAAGGGATAGTTAAATATATTGGAGGGAGTGTAAGGGTAACCAGTATAAAAGAATGGATAACAGTAGACGAGTTGTGTGGAATAATTTCACAGTGGATAGGCAATGATGGTGGTGGATATGAGATTAAGTATAAAGTTAAATTTGATGAGAGTACATTGATTGATCTTTGTGATGATGGTGATATCAGCAACTTGTTTAGATATAATGACAGCAGTGGTCATGTGTATGTAGGAGGGAAAGGGAATGATAGGGAACGTAGAGCAAGGAATGAGCCAGACGTGTAAGTGGTTATGTTTTCCAATTGAATCTTGTTATTTACTAATATATTGTTGGTAATTCGTATAGAAATATTGTAATGAAGCTAATGGTGCTGCAGTCCTAAATTGTAATTAGTAAATGCAAGCATGTTATTGAACATAGTGGACATGTCATTTCCATTTGTAAACTTGTGTTTTAGAAATGCAGACTTGTTATTAGACATAAGCAGAGATTTCCATATGTAGACTTGTAATTCAACGTATTGAAGTTATAATTATCATATACGGACTTGTTATTTAGATCTGTAGATGTTATTTTACTAACCAGTAGTTTCTATATGGAAACTTGTTATATGAGTAACTCAAGTTGTAATTACCTCTTACGGACTTGTTAATTGAGCAAGGAATTGTTTGTAGATGTAGACTTGTTATTTTAGTTAGTAAAGTTGTAATAACCATATGCGGACTTGTTATTTAGATATGTAGACATGTTATTTTATTCAAACCTGTCGTTTGAATATAGCTGTCCTAACTTGGTATTATGGTGGCAGGAGTGAGAATTTATTTGGACTTTCACAAGATATGAATACATTTGAAACGACCATTGGTGATGAACATGAGCCAGTGAATGTTGAGAATGGAGTTGAATGCCTAACTTTTGAAGGAGGCGGATCAAGTCAGAGAAGCAAGTGTAGTGGTTCAGAGAGTCAGGGAAGACTGACGGGCGAGATGAATTGTACGAAATGGGCAGGAGTGTTTGTAGGAGTGGGCCAATATGTTCCACATGCTGTTGCTTTTAGGGAAGCTGTGTACAGGTTCAGTATTGCAGAGAAGTTTGCAGCAAGATATATCAGGAATAGTAAGGAGAAGATGAATGTGAGGTGTAAAGTAGAAGGGTGTCCTTGGAAGATATGTGCAAATGCTGTTGGAAAGAACAGTCATCTATTACGTGTGACTACATTTTGCAATAAGCACATTCATTCAGCCCAAGACAATTTGATTGTGACTTATGGTGGGAGTGCTGCGTTGACATCATCAGTAATAGTTGAAGAGATAAGGGACCATGCTGAAAAACGGCCCACTGAGATAAGGAAGATGTTGGAGAGGGAGTATGGTGTGAGGCTTACATATTGTCAGGCATATAGAGCAAAGGAAAAGGCAATGGAAGAAATACATGGGAAACCGGAACAGTCCTATATGTTAATACCATGGTTATGTGAAAGGTTGAAGGAAACTGATGACAAAACGGTTGCTGAATGGGCCTCCATTGGTAATAGATTTGAGCGTGTGTTCATTGCATACGGTGCATGTGTTGAGGGTTTTTTGAACGGTGCAAGGCCTATATTATATGTTGATGGTACTCATTTAAGTGGTCCATATAAGGGGACATTACTGTCAGCTTCGGCATATGATGCGGATAATGAGATGTTGCCGTTTGCAATAGCAGTGGTGAAGGGAGAGAATCTTGATGACTGGACGTGGTTTTTTCACAAGATTAAACAAATTGTTGGTTCAATGCAACTGACTATTGTGTCAGATAGACATAATTCTATAATTGGTGCTGTGCAAGCAATATTTGGGGGTGAAAGGCATGCATACTGTTATAGGCATGTGAAGGAGAACTTTAGCTCTGAATATATGAAAGTAAACAGAGGTCGGAGAAGGACAAGTGAAAATTCAAAGGAAGATGCATTAAAGGTACTGGATAAAGTGGCTTATGCAAGACTTGCGGATGAGTTTGATCATGCGCTGGATGATCTCAGAACCATGTCTCATGAGTTATATGAGTGGGTTATCAATCAAGGTGATGTGGATAGGTGGGCATTGAGCAAGTTCCCATATAGAAGGTGGGACAACATAACAACTAATTTAGCTGAATCTTTTAATGCTTGGATGGTAAGGGAGAGGAAGCATAACGTGGCCCAAATGATCCATGAGCACCGGGAGAAAGTAGCAAGAAAGATGCATGCATCATATGCAGCAATGACTAAGTGGAGTAATTGCGTTGGGCCAAAAATAGAGGCAAAAGTATTGGAGCATGTGTATTTCGGTAGGTACATGCACTGTGAGAATTATGGAGGGGGAAGAATATGCGTGCACACATCACGTGGAGACCAAAGAGTGGACCTTGGCCTACACAAATGTAGCTGTGGAACTTGGCAAATGTTAGGGATTCCATGCTCACATGCTTGTGCAGCCATTAAGACCATAGGGGGAAACGTTTATGATTATGTTGAAGAGTGTTACAAACGTTCATCCCAAGAAAAAATCTATGCCCGGAGCATGGTTCCAGTGGTGACAATTGATATGCCTCACCTGAATGACTATACGTTTGAGAATCTTACTGCTCAACCCTTGCTTTTACCCCCAGTCACTGCTAGGCCTTCTGGAAGACCAAGAAGAAATAGAAAGGAATCACAATTCCACAACAAAAAAATATATCATTGCACTAGATGTCTTCATCCTGGACATACAAAGAGGACATGCAAAAATCCTAACCCAAGTTGACTTCCACTTACAAATGGGACAACTAATTTTTTTGGCACATATAGGGTTCATCCTTCTTAATTTTTTTGGGAGCAGGATGTTAGTAGATGTGCACATATATTTTTTGTTACTTCTATGTTTGGGACAAAGGGACATTAAGTGGAAGATGTAAGTTAATGTGCACTTGTCATTGAATGTTGTAAAGAACTTGTTGCTGTCAAAGAAATCAGAACTTGTCACTTCTTGTTATTTTGCATAGTTAAGTTGTCATTTGCTTTTGTGCACTTGTAATTTCATGTTCATCAGAAGTGGTTGCTGTCAGAAATGTGTAATTCCGTGTTTATCAGAAGTGGTTGCTGTCAGAAAACGAAATGTGTCAAAACCTTATAGGAACTTGTCATTTGGCATAGTAAAGTTGTCATTTGGCAATATGAAGTTGTCATTCCGTGTTTATCAGAAGTGGTTGCTGTCAGAAAACGAAATGTGTCAAAACCATATAGGAACTTGTCATGTGCCATAGTAAAGTTGTCATTTGGCAATATGAAGTTGTCATTCCGTGTTTATCAGAAGTGGTTGCTGTCAGAAATGTGCAATGTAATCATTGTCTTCAAAAGTATGAAAATGTATTAAAACCTTCTGGGAAATTGTCATTTTCCATAATAAACTTGTCATTTCCCTTTCTGAAGTTGTAACCTTGCGTTTACCAGTAGTGAAAATCCAGTCGTTTCATGAAAACATTATTCGAACTTGTAACTTTCGCTAGTGAACTTGTCACTTTCCTTAGTGAACTTGTCATTCCGTGATTATCATAAGTGGGAATCCACTCATCTCAACGGAAAATCTCGGTTTCACGAAAACCTTATGGGAACTTGTAAGTTTCACTAGTCAACTTGTCAATTTCGTTAGTGAACCTGTCATTCTGTGATTGTCATAAGTGGAATTCCACTAATTGGAATAGAAATTTTCCCTTACATGAAAACATCTTGGGAACCAGTGATTTGGCATTGTCAACTTGTCATTTTCCTTTGTCAACCTCTCATTCCGTGAATCAATGTGCAAATTTAGCCACCTTTAATACAGAATCACAAATTTGTATGAAAACCTTTTCACAAGTTGTCATTGGCCATAATGAACTTGTCGTTACCTGTACTAAACTGTCATTGGCCATTTGGCCTGACTAAAGGGAAATTTGTCATTCCAAATATAAGTGCTGTTATACCATCAATCCAAGCATATCATAACCATTACAATAATTGGCATACAATTTCAACAAATGAATCAATTGACAAAGTTAGTAAAAGTCACAGCCTAATTTAAATGCTCTCTATAAAGACGTTCTCCTCTTCTTGGTCATTCGGCCCTTCTCTGGTTGTGAGATAAGATCATACACATTCTGACGGCATTCATTGTCATCATGGTTCACCAGCCACCACATCAGCTCGCGCCGAAAAGAGGACACATCAGCCTGCACAGCAAGTTTACCACCAAACAAGTCACACGTGGTCACTCTTGATTGCACAATAAATAAGGTAATGTCAATACCTCGGTATATTCAAGGGAAACATCAGGCTCCCATTTCTTGAGCCATATGAGCACATGCACACCACAGTCCCTCCTGCCCACAACACCACCCTAACAGTTTCAGCTCCTCAAACCAACACAGCCAAATAACATATCACATGAGTAGGGTGTATACACTCACAAATTTTTCTGCTGTGGTACATCAGGCCAGACAATTTCCAAGTTATCACTAAAATCTGGTCTGACCATGTGAAGTATGTCTTCAAACCGATCCCTCTGCACATATGCCATATTCATCAAAAGGATAACAATATAAAACTGTCATTTCCCTATCTAACATGCACAGGTCAGTAACATCTTACACATCCGGTGATGGCCATTTCTTGGGGGTCATATGTGGCTGCCTTCTTCTGCTTGGAGGTGGTCTTCTTACGCTGTAAACTTGCTCGCATGGAATCAAGGACATTAAACTTCTGGGTCTTTGGTTCGAATGCAAAACAGAACCAATGCTCCCCAACTAGAGCAGGACCCAGAATCAAGTCACAGTCACCTATGTTGTAGCCAACATAATGCGGAAGTATTTGTCGTGCATGCTGGTTAGGATCCCAACGAGCTGGATCACGGGTCATTATGGCCTGTGAAATGCAGAAAACCAAGTTCTTATTCACTGTAACACACTTTATTCTGTCATTTTCATTTCCAATCTTGTAAATCAACAAAGCCTATTAGTAATACAGAAACATCACCATGAAGTCTGCATCAAATATATGCCTCTTAACTCGGCCTTCAACTGCCTGCTGCTCTTGCACCAAAGCCTTACAGACCAACGACATCACTCGGTTACTCACCCTGTTATTTCCACCAAGCGAATGCAGCAATCGTCGGGGGATGTCTTCATCAAACATTCTGATCAAAGGACTGAAACATATTCAAGTGAGTTACTAGATGTGTTATGTTAACATGTAGTCAACAAATAAGATCACATAAGCAAAGATTTTCACTTACATCTCACCCTCATCACCTTTGACAGCTCGGCTGACTAAGTTGAACAAAATATCCTTGGGCTCCATAGGCCTCTTCACTCTTGATTGTGCCTTCAACTCCAACCAAGGAGACTTGATCTTGCTGAACCGAACCCTAGTAGATCTCCTTAGTTGTTGTGCCTCCACAGATACAGGTTCTGGATCAGGCCCAACATATTCAACAATGGCCAGGGGGGATACCTCCATCGGTGAGTGACCTTCTGCCTCATCACCTTCAATGGTGGGTGACACTTCCCTAGGGGGACTGGCTGCAGGTATGTCACCCTCATCACCTTCAATGGTGGGTGACACTTCCCTAGGGGGACTGGCTGCAGGTATGTCACCCTCTGCATCACCCTTGTATTCCCTCTCCCCTTCGCTCCTGTCATCACCATCCCCTTGACCCTCTTCCTCCATCTCTTCATTGTCGCTGTCATTCTCTGTGTCGCCCTTCCCATGACTGTCTCCATCTTCACTGCTTACTTCATCCTTCTCCTTTTCCTCAGTTATGTCATCATTGTTGCGCCTCTCCTCCTCATCATCTTCAGAGTCACTTCTATTTGTAGGCACTGTCTCAACCCGAGCCTTTCCTCTTGATTTACCCTTCCCACCATCTCCCTGTCTTGGGATTTGCACCTTCACCAACTCCTCATCCACCATTTTCATTAGCATCTTTTGCCCTTCCTCTATCCTCTTCATTAGGCGCTCACGTAACTTCTTCAGCTCCTGCATGTAAAAGACATTAATCAAGTAAGTATATACAACAACAAGTTCACTATGGAAAATGACACCTTCACTATGACATATTGACAAGTTCAGTAAACCAGATTACAATTCAGGTATGGCAGATCACAAGTTCATTATATAGAATTACAAGTTTAGTAAACAAAATCACAACTTAGATATGGCAGATCACAAGTTTATTGTACCGAATGACAACCTCAGTAAACCAGATTACAATTCAGGTATGGCAGATCACAAGTTCATTATACAGAATTACAAGTTCAATAAACAAAATAACAACTTAGGTATGGCAGATCACAAGTTTATTATACCGAATGACAACCTCAGTAAACCAGATTACAATTCAGGTATGGCAGATCACAAGTTCATTATACAGAATTACAAGTTCAATAAACAAAATAACAACTTAGGTATGGCAGATCACAAGTTTATTATACCGAATGACAACCTCAGTAAACCAGATTACAATTCAGGTATGGCAGATCACAAGTTCATTATACAGAATTACAAGTTCAGTAAATCATATCACAACTCACGTATGGCAAATGACAAGTTCATTATACCGAATGACAAGTTCAGTAAACCATATCACAACTCACGTATCGCAGATGACAAGTTCATTATACCGAATGACAAGTTCAATATACAAAATCACAAGTCAGTCTACCTATTGATAAGTTCAATATGGCCAATCACAGCATAAGTATTGCGAATAACAACTTAAGTTTGCCAAATTACAACTTAACAATGACAAAGCTCTATGTCACTATAGCAAATCAGAACTTCAGTATAGGAAATGACAACAATACTATGGCAGATAACAAGTTCAGGTTACGAAATAAAAACTTTAGTTTACCAATTATACCACATACCGGGTCCAAAAACTCTACAATTATCCTCTCTTCTTTCCCTGTCACAGCTTCACTGCCTTTTCCTCCATACATAATTCCCCTAACACTCTTCCTCTCCTTGCTGGCCAATTCTTTTATTTTCTCATCAGTCCAGTATTCAATTGCAGTAGTGGACTCTCGGCCAACAGGCGTGTTTAGGTTAAAATTCTCACCAAAAAAAAGCTGCAAGCCAGCCACATATATACAACATTAACGTTATGCACATCGGTAATCAAATGCAAACACAATGACAAATAAAATAGTCATACCAGAAGTAAGTATATGCAGCCACCAACAGTGCTACTCCCCTGCCCTTCATTGCCCCGCCTGTACCCTTTGACATAGTCTCCCATTTCTTTCCAGAGGTCCTTTATAATATAGGTAGCCCAATCATACTTTCCAAAGTCATCCATTGTGCAGCGCATGACTCTAACCAACTTCTCACTCACTTCTGAGCTTGAATTCGGACATAGAAAAGTACCCAGGGTGTATAGCACAAATAAAAACTCGAATCTGTGATCCTCCTCCCCTGAAACAATGTCGTTTAGTATTTTGCTGAATGACACTTTCCGATATTCATTTCTCAACTCCTGATACGTAGCATCACTCTCATCAACTTTAGTTTTCACCTCCTCCCCACCGTGACGGATTCCTAGCAGTTGCTCAACATCTTCTGCTCCTATTTCCTCTGATTTGCCCCTGATTGTAAATTGATGCGTTGGCGGGTCATATGATCTCAGCATGGTCACAATGAGATCACGGGGTAGTCTCTTTAATCCAACCTTCAACAGCCTCCCGAAGCCCATCCTCTCAACCCTCTCCCTTAAGTCTTCATTATTGTTCACAAAGTGCAGTAATTTTCTTAATCCCTTCAGGGACACCCGGGTTAGAAATGATGGGACATGTTTCTTTTTCTCCTCTTCTCCCTTTTGTGCCCTTCTTTTCTTCACCTCCTCGGTGTACCTCATCTTCTCTTCAGCGGCCAGAGCTTTCCATGCATTTGACGCAGCATCTCTTTTTGTTTGGCTGTCATGTCAGGGTCAGCTATTGTGGCCATAAACTCACTTCTGAATAACACCCAACCGTTGTGTGCCTTTTTTGATCCAGAGGCTCCTTCTGATGCCATCTTCCTCTTCCTGCAAAATATTCAACATACAATCCTTCACAACCACATTTACTAACTAACTATCACCTCTGTTAACAACCTATTCTGTAACCAACAGCCTTCTTACATCACCACCATTTACTTCTTATTTCGAAACATGAACTTGTAATTTCATATAAGCAAGTTGTTAATTTCTCAAAGTAAACTTGTTAGTCTCAACTACTTCTCATGCTTGTTATTTCTCATCATTAACTTGTCATTTATAATTATCAACTAGTTATTTTACATTATAAAGTTCTCCATTTGTCATAATCGCCTTTCTTATTCCCAACTTCTTATTGTCATTTTTAAACTTGTCATTTCCTATTGTTAACTTGTTAGGAACCCATGGCAACCTTCTTATTCCCAACTGCTCAATAACTTGTTATTCATTATATTCAACTTGTTATTTTCTATTACCAACTTGTCAATTACACATTCTTATTTTGCATTATCAACTTGTCAATCCCCCTACTTCAATTTTGTCATTTTAAACGACACTATCACTTCAACATCTCTTCAGATCAATTAATAGTTAACCAATTCAATTTGCCCTTTACCCATTCAAGTGTCGTCATTTCCCAAACTAATCTTGTCATCCTCCTAACTGATCTTCTAATTCCCTTCCCACCCAAACCCATTCGCCCATCTTCTTCCACAGATAACCATTTTTCGCCAATCAGTCACAGCATATTCAACAGAAAAAACATATATATACGTTCCTGCCCTAAACGCATTCCCTTCCCTCTCGTTAATGTATCACACAGGCAGCAACGAACACAAACAAACTAAAGCTTGAAACTTACCACCAGATTTTGTCGCCAAATGCCGCTGTTAACTTTGATAGCCACACACGACTGTCACGATGCCTCTACCTCCTCCCTTGCCTTTGATGATGTCGATAGATCACTATTCCAGCACGACTCCGTTCTCCTCTCCCACAGCAAATACACTCTTCTCTCACACAATACTCCTATCGCCGCAAAATGGAAACAAACTCTTGCGCACAAATAAACAGAGCACACCGCAAAGAATGGCCGACGGGATATACAAAGGAAGTTACCGCGCGTTTTGGGGGGGAGGAGAGCGCGGACAGGTTTTTTCTTTTCAAATGAGTGAGGGGCATTTCAGCCATTTTCCTTACATTTCATAATTGCAAATTGGGACCGGGTCCTCTGCAGCAATTTCTCAAATTGGGGGTCCCTGATTGCCATTTTATATATTGGGGGGTCTTTATTTGCAATTTTCCCCTAAAAAAAATTTATATCAAATATAATATTTGAATTTTAGTGATTAAAATATGGGGAAAATGACATTGAGGTCCCATGGAGAACAAAATACATCAAATAGGTCCCCTGAAATCTGATAATTTTTTTGAAGTCCCAAAGGGACTTAGATGCAATTTTCAAAATCCACTAATTACCATTTTGCCCTGCCCCTGCCATCAGAAAAAAAAAAAAAGACGGGAGAATGAACTTTGAGAATTTCCTGCGCAGAAGCTTGAGGGAGAAGACATTGGGAAAGTGAGAAGGAGCCATTACCATTATTGAGCTCCAAAGTGCTTCCATGTGAATCTTCACAAATCTTGAGGTGTGAAATTTCTTTTCTCTCCTCTCCTACCTTTCTTGACAGATTCTGGATTTGTTTGGGAATGAGAAATCAAAAAATCGTTTTTACCTTGGGTATTTCAAAGCTTTTGTTTTTGGTTTAGGATTCAGAAGTTAATGAATGGAAAAGCTGTGTTTTTAGTTGGTGTGTGTTGTGATTTAAGTTGGGTGTGTAGAATGATAATGGGTGCTCTGTTTTTGGGTTGTTTTTGGGTGGTTTTCCTCTGTTCTGACGTTACTTTAGTGGCAAAGGAAGAAAAAGATGAAGGTTAGTGAGGGTAGAAACCCTTAGCACGAAATGGGATTGTGTTGTCAATCAGGCTTGCGATTGTTGTCAATGTGTGCCGCCACACTTGTCAATGTAGCTCCTTAAGTTGTCAATGACAGTTGCGTGCTGGTTGATACAGGTTTAAGTTACTGATGGTATTTCAAAGCTTTTGTTTTTGATTTAGGATTCAGAAGTTAATGAATGAAAAGCTGTATTTTTGGTTGGTGTGTGTTGTGATTTAAGTTGGGTGTGTAGAATGATAATGGGTGCTCTGTTTTTGGATTGTTTTTGGTGGTTTTCCTCTGTTCTGACGTTACTTTAGTGGCAAAGGAAGAAAAAGATGAAGGTTAGTGATGGTAGAAACCCTTAGCACGAAATGGGATTGTGTTGTCAATCAGGCCGCGATTGTTGTCAATGTGTGCTGCTACACTTGTCAATGTAGCTCCTTAAGTTGTCAATGACAGTTGTGTGCTTCTTGATGCAGGTTTAAGTTACTGATGGCAAGTACGTCTGGAAAACATCTATTTTGCTTTGTTCACATAGGGAGAAAGTTTATAAATGATGAAGAAGATGATACGAGATATGTGGGAGGAAGTGTAAGAACAACCAATGTAAAGGAGGGCACAAGTTATGAAGAATGAAGGAAATTATATCATCAATTGCTGGAAAAAAAAGCAACTCATTTCTTCTGAAATTCTCAGTTGTGTGAAGAGAATTTTTTGTAAATGGATATACACCAATAGTTAGTTTTGTAACTATATGCAACCCTTATTTTTTTTTTGGATGGATTGTGAAATAAGTGTAGTTTTATGTATATGAAGGTACAAATAAAAGTTGGCTATGAATTGGCATATTAGATTCTGCTATCATTTCAGTTGTCATTACCTGTACCCTGTATTGTCATTAGACCTGTTATGACTTGTCAATAGAGCACTGTGACTTGTCAATTAATTTGCTGATATAAGTTGTCAACAATATGAATTCAAGTTATTTAACATGTTTTAGTATCATATGATATTTTCAATTACTTTATCATATTATATTTTAGTTATATTGTCATATATAATCATTATTAATAAAGTGTCAATGGTGACACTATGACTTATCAATGGTCGCACTGTGACTTGTCAATAGTGGCACTATGACTTATCGATAGTGGCACACTGACTTGTCAATGGTAGCACTGTGACTTGTTGTTCGCCGAATAACTTCTTAAAACAGTTGGGTGCCACGGCGAATATGATCAAGAGCCGTGGCGCCTTGCACAGAATGACAGCTACTTGGGACAGATGGGGGAGCTGCGATGGATATGGTCAAACGCTGCGGTGAATTATCAATTGTCAATAGTGGCACACTGACTTGTCAATGGTGGCACTATGACTTGTCACTGGTGGCACACTGACTTGTCAATGGTAGCATTATGACTTGTCAATGGTGACACTATGACTTGTTAATGGTGGCACACTGACTTGTCAATGGTAGCACTGTGACTTGTTGTTTATCGAATAACTTCTTAAAAGGGTTGGGTGCCGCGGCAGATATGATCAAGAGCCGCAGCGCCTTACACAGAATGACAGCTCCTTGGAACAGATGGGGGAGTCGCGGCAGATATGGTCAGACGCCGTGGCGAATTATCAGTTATCAATAGTGGCACACTGACTTATCAATGGTGGCATTATGACTTATCAATTGTGGCACTGTGACTTGTCAATGAAGCACTGTGACTTGTTAATGAAGGCACTGTCCCTTATCAATTGAATATAAATTTGAGTAACACCTTCTTCTTAATAATTATATTTTAATGCAAATATTACTTAACATTATAAATAAATGACACGTTCAGTTGTAAAAATTTTGAATATCAATTGTTAATATTCACACATTTATTTGTTATGAAATTGTTAATATCACTTGTGACCATATAAATCTGTCGCGGCCCCCCATCTGTCCCAAGTAGCAGTCATTCTGTGCAAGGCGCCACGGCTCTTGATCATATTCACCGTGGCACCCAACCGTTTTAAGAAGTTATTCAGCGAACAACAAGTCACAGTGCTACCATTGACAAGTCAGTGTGCCACTATCGATAAGTCATAGTGCCACTATTGACAAGTCACAATGCGACCATTGATAAGTCATAGTGTCACCATTGACACTTTATTAATAATGATTATATATGACAATATAACTAAAATATAATATGATAAAGTAATTGAAAATATCATATGATACTAAAACATGTTAAATAACTTGAATTCATATTGTTGACAACTTATATCAGCAAATTAATTGACAAGTCACAGTGCTCTATTGACAAGTCATAACAGGTCTAATGACAATACAGGGTACAGGTAATGACAACTGAAATGATAGCAGAATCTAATATGCCAATTCATAGCCAACTTTTATTTGTACCTTCATATACATAAAACTACACTTATTTCACAATCCATCCAAAAAAAAAAAAAGGGTTGCATATAGTTACAAAACTAACTATTGGTGTATATCCATTTACAAAAAATTCTCTTCACACAACTGAGAATTTCAGAAGAAATGAGTTGCTTTTTTTTTCCCAACAATTGATGATATAATTTCCTTCAATTCTTCATAACTTGTGCCCTCTTTTACATTGGTTGTTCTTACACTTCCTCCCACATATCTCATATCATCTTCTTCATCATTTATAAACTTTCTCCCTATGTGAACAAAGCAAAATAGATGTTTTCCAGACGTACTTGCCATCAGTAACTTAAACCTGCATTAAGAAGCACGCAACTGTCATTGACAACTTAAGGAGCTACATTGACAAGTGTAGCAGCACACATTGACAACAATCGCGGCCTGATTGACAACACAATCCCATTTCGTGCTAAGGGTTTCTACCATCACTAACCTTCATCTTTTTCTTCCTTTGCCACGTCAGAACAAAGGAAAACCACCAAAAAACAATTCAAAAACAGAGCACCCATTATCATTCTACACACCCAACTTAAATCACAACACACATCAACCAAAAACACAGCTTTTTCATTCATTAACTTCTGAATCCTAAATCAAAAACAAAAGCTTTGAAATACCATCAGTAACTTAAACCTGTATCAACCAGCACGCAACTGTCATTGACAACTTAAGGAGCTACATTGACAAGTGTGGCGGCACACATTGACAACAATCGCGGCCTGATTGACAACACAATCCCATTTCGTGCTAAGGGTTTCTACCCTCACTAACCTTCATCTTTTTCTTCCTTTGCCACTAAAGTAACGTCAGAACAGAGGAAAACCACCCAAAAACAACCCAAAAACAGAGCACCCATTATCATTCTACACACCCAACTTAAATCACAACACACACCAACTAAAAACATAGCTTTTCCATTCATTAACTTTTGAATCCTAAACCAAAAACAAAAGCTTTGAAATACCCAAGGTAAAAATGATTTTTTGATTTCTCATTTCCAAACAAATCCAGAATCTGTCAAGAAAGGTAGGAGAGGAGAGAAAAGAAAGTTTCACACCTCAAGATTTGTGAAGATTCACATGGAAGCACTTTGGAGTTCAATAATGGTAATGGAGAAGATTTTTCATCATAAATGGCTCCTTCTCTCTTTCCCAATGTCTTCTCCCTCAAGCTTCTGCGCAGGAAATCCTCAAAGTTCATTCTCCCGTCTTTTTTTTTCTGATGGCAGGGGCAGGGCAAAACGGTAACTAGTGGATTTTGAAAATTGCATCTAAGTCCCTTTGGGACTTCAAAAAAATTATCATATTTCAGGGGAGCTATTTGATGTATTTTGTTCTCCATGGGACCTCAATGTCATTTTCCCTTAAAATATTACGAGGATATGAATATCTTTAATATTGTTGTATTTTGTTGTAGTTAAATTATTGTTTTATTTTCTTATATTTTGTTATAAATGATTATTAATGTTGTTATGTTTTATTATTATCAATTAAATTGTATTATTTTAATATAACTGGTGTAACTCCGGTCTGACCTCGGTCTAACCACTAACCCTTAAACTATTTCCTCCGCCGGTTTAATATCCGGTCCGGTTTTTTGTACCTTGATTATATTATTTTCATATGGCCAGTCCAAACCCGGTCTGACCTCCAGTTTAACCAGTGATTCTTAACCCACTGCCTCAATCGGTTTGGTTTTCGGTCTGATTTTTTGTTTCTTGGTTATTAGCATCGGGACTTGAGAAATTTTTTTCATTTTGAAAATAGTGTTTTAACTTTAAAAAGTTTAAAATTTAATTTAACAACAAAAATTATAGATATTACACAATTTTTATTTGGCCAGCACATAAAGATATCACTTTTATATTTTTGATACTTTGTGCATTTATACAAATACCCATAGTCTTTAAACGGTAATCTCTCTCTCTCTATCTCTGCGTGTGCATTTTAAATATTCGCATGGTTTTTTAATATTATTAATAGGTGAATATGTAACCATAAATTGAATGCATTGATACTTTAATTTATAAATTGGAGGGAGACGCATGCACTAATGATGCGTTACTAAAAAACAGCTTATTACTGATAGAATTATCGATAAAAAATTATTTTGTCACTAATTTTTAATAGAAATTCTGGTGCTAAATTTAGCGATGGATTGCCCATGAAATTATTTCGTCACTAATATTAGAGACAAAATTTTTATCTGTCACTAAAGTTGTTGCTAATCCGTCAAAAAATCCATTAATAAATATTTAGAGACGGAACTTTTTTCGTTAGAAATTTCTGTCGCTAATTTTAGTTATAAAATTTTTAATGACGAAAATTTTCCATTGCTGACTTGTTTGTCACAAAAATTTTTATCACTAATTCTATTTTGTCGCAATTCCATCGCTAATCTATCACTAATTTTAAATTTTATTGTTTTAGATTATAATCTTACACCAATTCATATAATAATATAACTAAGAATATAATGATTTAAATATATTTTTAATTATAAAATAAATTAATATACTTGTGGAGTTAGTGTTGATGAAGGTAACATCATCATTCATATCATCATTAGGTACATACTAAGAATAGGAAGGTGATTTTTTTAGAAAACTTGTTTATATTTCATTAAAATCAATTCCTCATGATTATTAATAATAATTAAAAAATATAATAAGAATATTAATAACTTTCTTATACAAACTGATATAAGAAAGAAATAATTTTATCATATGTACAATATATTGAAAGAAGTAATATATGATAGAAATTCAAAACCGAAAAATAAATTTATATGAACACCACAATTTATGATTATCAATCAAACTAATATTGAAATGAATTTTGAATTTCAATCATTAAACAATAAAATTTAATCATGATATAATTGATACGCGGTGATATAGATTAATTTTAGTCTTCAATGTAAAAACAAATGGTATATATAAAGAATTTTAAGAAAATAAATTATATAGGATACATATACAAGTAAGAGAATATTGTTTACTATAATCTATTCAAATCATTTAATTTTTTATATACAGAATAATATATTAGATTTTATTGCAGCAACTAGTTTTTGAATAACAAGATTTTTTTTAACTAATCATAAATGGTATTCATCACATATGTGAAACACATATAGATAATATAATATAATATAATACAATAAATATATAATCAAATTATATATCTTATCAATGTTAATTAAAAAATAAATTTAAAAAACATATCTACGAAAAAATTATTTATGATTTAAAATTCAAAATTAGTGTCATTGGAAATTAAAATTATATTAAAAAAATTTTAAAAATAAAAAATTATAAAATAAATAGTAAAAAAATATTTAAAAAATATTTTTTCATTAAATTAGTTATGATTAAATTATCATATATTTTATTTTTAGTTTTTAATAATATATGTATATATAATTGTTTGTGTAAAAGAATATTATATATATGTATAATTTTGCATAATAAGTCAACAAGTTCATCACAGCTCAACTGATAAAGCTGCACGCGTCCACAGACAAGGTACCGAGTTTGAGCCGTGGAGAAGTCACTTTGAGGAGAAATTATGTGGTGGCAACATGTGGTGTCACAAGGTGACATGTGAGGTGGTAGCGACACATGGCAAGTAGAGGTGAAGGTGGTAGTGACATGCGGCGGTCATTATTGAGGTAGCAGCGACACGTGGAGGTGGCCGACGATAGTTGCTAGTGATAGGCCATGTGGCATTTTAAATTTTTCTTTTTTTTTCAAAAATTAGGTTAAAGACAAATTGTGATGGAAATTTCTGTTACTAATTAGTAACGGATTAGTAACAAAATTTTTACCGGTGATTAGTGATGGAAAATTCCATCACTAATATGTGGCTAATTAGCATTAGAATTTCATTTCCGTCACTAATCTAATTAGCAATAGAGGAATTAGCAACGGAACAAATTCCGCCACTAATCCGTCACTAAATAAAAATTCTGTTGCTAATCGCATGTTGTTTTGTGGTGTGTTTAGCAAGCTAAAAATAGATATATAAATAGATTATACGGATTTTTAAAAAAATCCCAAAATAAATAGAACAATAAATAACTGAATAATTATTATTTTTTAAATGAAAAGGACTCATTCATCCATCCACCTCAAAAGAGTAGGCACATGGCCGAGTAGACTTTTCAAATATTAAGTGGATGCAATGAAAGGGAAAGAAAAATAATTTAGTAATGAGGAGAATTTTTTTTTTAAACAAAAGTAATGAGGAGAAGTTTTGACCCTATAAGTGGGGTATTATAATATCAAGAACTATATTTTCATTATCACTATATTGTAAGGCCACAAAGTAATCCCAAAAATATATGTAAGTGATGATAACAAGCTTTTTCCTTTTATGAAGTGTAATTTCAATTATTGGACCACATACCTTTTCATTTTCATTGCATTAGTCTTATTTTGATAGGAAATTATGATTTGATAAAAAATTTGCAAGCATTGCAAATAATTGAAACGTTGGTTTAAAATATATTACTAGTATACATATATTAATGGTTGAGTTTTCGAACACTAAGTTGTCCCTAAAAAGAAGTTGATGTAAGAAAAGAGAAAGAAAATTACATTAGTGATGAGGAGAAATTTTGACTCTCCAAATAGTATGTTATTAATTAAGGATCATATTTTCATTATCACTATATTGTATAGCTTGCACAGTAATAAAAAATATATGTTGGTGATGATAAAGATTCTGTCACTTTATGCAATGTAATTTTTCTTTTTGGACCACATTTTCATTTTCATGGATTTTCTATTTTTCATTCAGTTTTGCTCACCCCTAGTCACGTGTGGCAGGCTATGAAATAAGGAGAAGTTTTGCCCTTTAATTTCATTGATTGTGGCAGGCTATGAAATAAGGAGAAGTTTTGCCCTTTAATTTCATTGATTGTTGAACAATTTAACTTCTGGGACCACACTTTTATTATTGAAAAGAAGCTTACGTACATGGATACATTGTTCCTTCAATATTCTTGCATTTTCTTTTCTATTGTTTTCAATTTTTTGGTGAGACAGTTATTCCTTTCTTAAAATTAACCCCCATACCTTAAATCTAAATTGATGAAAGAAATTTGTGTTCTATAATGTATTATTCCTCTTTCTCATTGCATGTGGTTAATTCAATTCATCAACTTATGTATATTTTAATAAGCTTGCAGCTAATTATTCAAGGAAACTACTCTATATTTTAATACATATGAATATTGAAATTATCATTTCCTAGAAGATTTGCGAGTAAAGAAAATAATAAAAATGTTAGTAAGAAATTATTAATTACTGATGTGTGTATCTATTTATATTAGTGGTTGATTTTTCAAACATTAAGTTGTCCCAAAAAAAAAAAAGGTTGGTGCAACAAAAAAGAAAGAAAATGATGTTAGTAATGAGGATAAATTTTAACCTACACGTAGCCTGGTCACGTGTGGTAGGCTATGAAATAACCCAAAATGTATGTTAATAAGAAGTTTTGTCCCTTAATTTTTTGAGGTATTCTTTCATGTTTTGAGGTAGTCCCTTAATTAATTTTATTGCTTATTGTACAATTTCACGTCTCCGATGACACTCTCATTATTGAAAGAAGCATGCGTGGATATATTGTTACTTCATTAATACTTTTGCATTTCGTTTTTTATTTTTATTTTTTTTAATTTTTGGGTAACACAACTATTCCTTTCTTAAAACCACCATGACATGAAATCTAAATTTGAGAGTAGAGAAAATAGTAAAAATGTTAGTACAAAAAATTTATTGGTGTGTGTATATCATCAAGGGTTAACTATTCAAACATTAAGTTTTTGTCAAAAAGAAGTTGATGCCACAAAAGAAAAAGAAGATTAAGTTAGTGATAAGGAGAAAATTTAACTATACAAATAGTCCGTTCTCACGTCATGGACTATATTTTCATTATCACTAATATTGTATAGATCACACAGTACCCAAAAATATACGTTTCTGATGATAATGATTCTTTGTCACCTTATGAAGTTTAATTGGACCATATTTTCATTGTCATTGATTTAGTCTAATATGGAAGAGTACCCCCAATAAAAAGTTGGTAAGAGGAAACTTGCACCTCAGAGGTCTTGACGCCTTAGTTAATTTCATTGGATGTATTACGATCCTTCTATCTCCCATTTTCCAAATGCATGACATGTTTAACTCGGCATTTTTAACTTCATGTACAGCTTTTTCTTGACGATCACTAATTAAAAAATGTAACTAAACTGGCAATCCATTATTTTTACTTGAGGCAGCATGCTTTATTTTGTCTCCCTCCGTTGCCAAGAAAAGTCAAGGCACCTAAAGACAATGCCAAGCCCAAATTGCAAAAAGGCATCTCTCATGATAATATTTAAGTTCGGCTAAACGGCAGATTAGTTTATTAGCATGGGGACTTGTGAAATTTTTTTCGTTTTGAAAATAATGTTTTAACTTAAAAAAGTTTAAAATTTAATTTAACCACATAATTTATAGATTTACACATTGTTTATTTGGCCAGCACATAAAGATATCACTTTTATGTCTTTGATACTTTGTGCATTTATAAAAAATACCCAAAGTCTTTAAACGGTAATCTCTCTCTCTATCTCTGTGTGTACATTTTAAATATTTGCATGGTTTTTTTAATATTATTAAAAGATGAATATGTAACCATAAATTGAATTTATTGATACTTTAATTTATAAATTGCAGGGAGGGACATGCACTAATGGTATGTCACTAAAAGAAAACCGCTTATTACTCATAGAATTAGTGACGGAAAATTATTTCGCTGTTAATTTCTGACAGATTATGGAAGAAAATTCTGTCGCTAAATTCAGGACAAAATTTTTCTGTCCCTAATATTAGTGACAGAATTTCTTTCTGTCACTAAATTTCATCTATAATCCGTTAAAAAATCTATCAGTAAATATTTAGTAATAGAATTAGTAACGGAATTTTTTTGTTAGAAATTTTTGTTGCTAATTTTAATTATAAAATTTTTAGCGACGAAAAATTGTTTTTCACAAAAGTTTTCATCTCAAATTCCATCACTAATTCTATTCTGTCGCAATTCCATCATTAATTCATCACGAATTTTAAATTTTATTATTTTAGATTATAATCTTACACCAATTCATATAATAACATAATTAAGAATATAATGATTTAAACAAATTTTTAATTATAGAATAAATTAATATATTTGTAGATTTGGTGTTAAAGGTATTGTCATCATTCATATCATCATTAGTTACATACTGAGAATAGGAAGATGATTTTTTAGAAAACTTGTTTATATTTCATTAAAATCAATTCCTCTTGATTATTAATAATAATTAAAAAAATATAATAAGAATATTGATAACTTTCTTGTACAAATTAATATAAGAAAGAAATAATTTTATCATATGTACAATACATTGAAAGATGTAATATATAATAGAAATGCAAAACTGAAAAATAAATTTATATGAACACCTCAATTTATGATTACCAATCAAACTAATATTGAAGTGAATTTTGAATTTCAATCATTAAACAATAAAATTTAATCATGATATAACTAATACCCATGATATAGATTAATTTTAGTCTTCAATGCGAAAACAAATGGTATACATAAAGAATTGAAAGAAAATAAATTATATAGATATATATACAAGTAAGAGAATATTGTTTATCATAATCTATCCAAATCATTTAATTTTTTATATACAGAAAAATATAATAGATTTTATTGCAGTAACTATTTTTTGAATAACAAGATTTTTTTTACTAATCATAAATGATTTTCATCACATGTATAAAACACATATAGATAATATAATATAATGTAATACAATACATATATAATTAAATTATATATCTTATCAGTGTTGATAAAAAATAAATTTAAAAAAATATCTATGTAAAAATTATTTATGATTTAAAATTCAGAATTAGTGTCATTGGAAAGTAAAATTATATTAAAAAATTTTAAAAATAAAACATTATAAAATAAATAGTAAAACAAATATTTAAAAATTATTTTTCCATTGAAATAGTTATGATAAAATTATCATCTAGTTTATTTTTAGTTTTTAATAATAAATATGTCTATATAATTGTTTATGTAAAAGAATATTATATAAATATATATATAATTTTGCATAATAAGTCAATAGGTTTATTGTAGCTCAAAAGGTAAAGCCGCCCGCGCGCACAAACGAGATCCCAGGTTCGAGCCATGGAGAATTCACCTTAAGGAGGAATTACATTATATGGTGGCGACACATGGTGGCACAAGATGACGTGAGATGGCAACAACACGTGGAGGTGGCCAGCGGTAGTCACCAATGATGACATGGTGACTGGTAAAAGAGCCACATGGCATTTTATTTTATTTTTCAAAAATCAGGTTAGTGAAGGAAAAATTCTGTCACTAATTTGTGATGAAAATTTCTGTCAATAATTAGTGACGGATTAGTGATGATAAATTTCTATTGATAATTAGTGACAAAATTTTTCGTTACTAATCCGTGACTAATTATTGATAGAATTTCAATTTCGTTGCCAAATAAACATTCCGTCACTAATCGCATGTATTTTTGTAGTGCGTTTGGCAAGCTAAAAATAGATATATAAATAGATTATATGGATTTAAAAAAATCTCAAAATAAATAAACAATATTTCTACAAGCTCAATAATTGAATAATTATTATTATTTTAATAAAAAGGACTCATTCACCCATCCACCTCAGGCACATTGCATGGTAGACTTTTCAAATATTAAGTCGATGCAATGAAAGATAAAGAAAATTAAGTTAGCAATGAGGAGAATTTTTGACCCTACAAGTAGGGTATTGTAATATCAAGAGCCATATTTTCATTATCATTATATTGTAAGGCCACAAAGTAATCCCAAAATATATGTAAGTGATGAGAATAAGCTTTTTCGTTTTATGAAGTGTAATTTCAATTATTGGACCACATACCTTTTCATTTTCATTGCATTAGTCTTATTTTGATAGGAAATTATCATTTGATAAAAAATTTAGCAAATAATTAAAATGTTAGTTTAAAAGATATTACTAGTATACATATATATTAATGGTTGAGTTGTCAAACACTAAGTTGTCCCCCAAAAAGAAGTTGATGCAACAAAAGAGAAAGAAAATTATATTAGTGATGAGGAAAAATTTTGAAGCTAGAAATAGTATGTTATTAATCAAGGACTATTTTTTTAATATCATTATATTTCATAGCTTACAAAGTAATCAAAAATATACGCTAGTGATGAGAAAGATTCTTTGTCACGTTATAAAATGTAATTTTTCTTTTTGGACCACTTTTTCATTTTCATGGATTTAGTCTAATTTGAGAGAGTAACTCAAAAGGTCTTGGTCTTAGTTTGATTGGATGTATTACATCTTTCTATTTCCCATTTGCAGATACATATGAATGGCGTACTTGACTTGGCAGTAGACCTCAAAGTCATCACACTCCATCTGATATGAAACTGCTTCCAAATATCCCTTCTTATATGAATATGATATCATCTTGGTTAAAATTAAATTACTTCTTAAAGGTACATGTAAATAAAACCACTTTAAATATATATGAGCGTACGTATATATGTAATATTTTGGTGTATATTAATAAAATCACATTACCTATGATACAGCTTGCAGCTGTTCAACGCCTTTTTTTTTGGCCAAAAGAATAATTTATTAATATAAAAAAATAGTACAAACAAGCCAAAATAAACTCTCAAAAAACCTAAGATACAAACAAGATAAAAACAATTAGAATCCAACTAGAAATATGAACGACGTCAGCCCATACCTTCCTGGGGCCTTAGAAGCACGTACACTACCCTTGGATTCCCTTCCTTTGGTCAAGTCATGAGCTAAAAACACGCTTATAGAGGATTGGGTAGAAACCAGCCACTCATTCTAGTACATCCTGCCAAAAAGTCAGCAACTTTATTACCTCTTCTTGAGACAAGAGAAATGCCTTTTATTAATTTACAAAAAATAGAAGACTTGTAGAAATCTTGACTTGCCTTTCTTCTTGCATCTATTTCTACCGCATCATTCTTAGCTTCTTTTGTCTCTTGCGCTATTTCTACTGCATTGTGTGATTCTGCAAACTGCTTCTTCCTCCTTCATCTGCCTTCGCTCCCTTGTAGAGTTATTTTCTCCAAACTACAACAACCAACATAAATGGAGTTTGGGATCTCAATCTCTAAACTTTTATATCTTTTCGTATTTGGATGCTTCAATTTGGAAGCTTTCACAAATTATGGATCCACTGCTCAACTCATACCAGAAGACGAAGGTTTCTTAATTAAGCCCTTTCTGTATTTCCTACTCCTTAGTATATATATTACTCTATTTAGCATTAGGATAAATTCTTCCATTTATATTTGTTTTCTTATTGTTCAAAGAACATTACACAAACGAGAGGGGTCAACATAGTGGTTGATCCTAAATAAGCAATGATAAAAAAACTGTCATAACTTTCGAGACTTGATCCCCAAAAAAAAAAAAAACATGAGGGAACTAAGTAATTAAATTGATTCGAACGTTTTCCTTCTTTCTTTCTTCCTTTTTTTTCCCTTTTGGCCAACAAGATTCCAATGGTTGAAAACTGTAGTGATTTCTTTTATTCATTTATTTGTCAATGCTTTACTTTAATGCTTAAATCTCGTCGTTTGCACAGTTAGGTTATCTAACGACAAACATATTCCATGCAAAGAACTATATATAAGCTAAGTAATCAATCATATTTTTTTAACAACCTGGATAAATGAATAAAGCTTAGTAATCTCTTTTGCATTCACAGAATATAATAGAAAATTATGTTTTATCAGTTACTTGTTATGTATTAATACCAAAATATTTTATTAGCTTAATTTATATGATTGTTATAATTTCTGAATAATTTAATCCTCACACCCGTGAAACTGAAATAAATATAAACAATCTACTTTAATTTAAACTCATTCTCTCTTCCTATAGCACCCAACTCATTTTGATTTTTTTTTTATACTATTACTATTATTGTGTTCGCTGCAGTCTTCTCGTGGTCGCTTATCAATCTTTCTTTTTGGAAATAAAATAAACCAAAAAAGTTCTGAAAATTTATATTAATTATTTTTAATAGTTTTGTATATTTTGAGATATATCATTATAAAAAGAATATAAAAGCTATGTTTTCATTAATAATTTGAAAACTTGTAAACCGCAGTTATAAAAATGATAAAATAATTAATTATATTATTGTATATTAAATAAGCTAACATACATAAAACCCCTTTATCTTTGGGTCAGCTGCACATCACCTCTCTAACTTTTAAAAATTGACTTTAGGAATCTTGATATTTCATGTTTTGAATTTCAACTCCCCTACTGTTAAAATTACCTTTAAAGTCAACGGTTTTTAACATGTCACAAGTTTTTTTTATATTTTTTATTATCTACCATTTTATTTAAAAAAGATTATTTGACTGTTTGACATAAATATTTTAAGATTTTTCCACCTTTTTATTTTAAAAAGACATGGTCAGATAAATATTTTAAATATTTTTTAAGCATGTCATATTTTTAAATATAAAAAATTATAAAATTGCACGTCAAATATTAAATAGTTTTTTTAAAATAAAATGGTATATAATAAAAATATAAAAAATATGACACGACAAAAACTGTTAATGTTAATAGCAATTTTAGCGGTAGGGGAGTTTATAGTCAAAATATGAAATATAAGGGTCCTTAATTTAAACTTTAAAGGTTAGGGAGGTAATGTGCAATTGACTTAATGTTTAGAGAGTTTTGTGCATTTTAGCTTACTAAAAAAATATTTTTATATTTGGTGTCGGATGCGCTTATTAGGGAAAGCATGATTTCCGCACTCATACTTGGCATCACTGATGCTGTTCTGGATAAGAAGACATTTCTTAACCAGGATAGGAATTTAAAAAAAAATTAGATAGATATTTGCGACGGCTTAAGTTTATAGGCTAAGCCATTATTAGCGTTTTAAATTGAACTTGAGCCAGCTTTGCGTGATCCATATGTTGGACCAGTTCATCAATGTCAATATATCAATAAGTGTGAAAATTAAACAAAGTGGGCAACGTACGGCAAGTACTTTGAAATTTCTTTATATATATATATATATATATATATATATATAAGGGTTACAGATGTCTATGAACATAAAATATAGATGTTGAGGTTCTTACTTTATGGTGCATGATTTTTATTTTTATTTTTTTAAAAAGCTGAATTGTGTTTGATGCAGTGAAAGTTCTAAAAACAATATCATCGAAGATAGAGAACTTGAATTGGAATGTAACCCCACGTTCTTGTGTCGATAGAGGCTTAAAAAATGAGACCATTAGTGCAGCGAATAGCATCATAAGGAATGTAACATGCAATTGCAGTTTCTCAAATGGAGAAGTTTGTCATGTTACAAATATGTAAGTGCATCTGTATATATGGTTACAATGTAACCCTTTCAATTTGGGTACGAATCAAGCTCCAATTTGAATTAGTAAGTTGTGTTTAATAAGTTGTGTTTAATGAGTTCCAAATAATGTCAAAAAGTTTTCTTTATTATTATTTTTTGTTCCTTTCTTGATTTGAAACTAGTTGATTTGATATTGAGATACATTTTTTTTTTTTTATATTTAGAATAAGTTAGCTATGGCTGCGTCGCAATAAAATTAATATTCAAATGCATATTGGTGGTATTTTTTTGGCCAACATATTGGGGCTAATTATAAAAACTTATTTATTTTAGCTCTACGTAAATAGTTGTAGTAATGTGTTTTCTTTTTATGATAGTGTTGCCACAGGTCTCAATTTACTAGGACTTTTACCAAGTGAATTTGGATTCCTTACCCATCTGCAAGAACTGTAAGTAATAAAAAAATTTTAATTCTATTATTGGTTTAAATATATGTGTGTGTGTATGCTTAGTTGAAATGTGGGAATTTGTGATCTACAATGTAACTTTTACATATGGCACAGTGATTTGTCTTACAATTATCTAAATGGATCAATCCCAAGGAGCTTTTCTAGACTCCCTCTTGTTACATTGTAAGTGATCATAGAGTTGTGAATGAATATATATGGTTATTTTCATGTATGTTATTCGTGCATGTATATATACAAGCTCGAATTATATTGATTATTCATCTCCTAAACACGTCTTAGACGCCTTGATGGGAACCCAATCAATGGTCTAATTCTAGATGAAATTGGTGAAATTGCAACTTCAGAGGATTTGTAAGTATAAATCATTACACTTTGAGTTTTAAAAACTTATTGTCGTATTGAGAAATAATTTTATGGTTTTGCTATTTTCTACAGAGAGTTGACAGATAATCTATTGGAAGGAACTCTTCCTTCTAGTCTCAGAAAATTGAAGCAGCTACTCATATTGTAAGAATACTATTTCAAGTGCAAATAATTTTCTTTTATCTTATTAGTTGCATTGTGACTACCACATTCGTCTTGTTATGGATAATTTTTCATATTGCTTTTAGATGTGTTACCAGTTTCTAAGGATTTGGAACTTGTAGGGATCTTTCTGGAAATAACTTCTTAGGGGCAATACCTGAAAGTTTTGGTAATCTCAAAAACCTAGAGTATATGTGAGTGGTATAATATGATTTAATCTTTTCATTATATTTTATTTTTGATGTTGTGTTGATCTCTTTTAAATTCTAAAGTTTCTCTCCCAACACTTTTGTAGTTATTTAGATGGCACCAACATATCAGGAAAATTACCCAATTTTATTGGGAATTGGACCCACCTCCAAGAAATGTGAGTCTAATATACTCTCTATCATAATGCCTTCCTTTTAAATAAGATATTACTTCATGAATTTAATGTATGGAACTTAATAAGCTTAATAAAGTTCAGTGCTTTTATTTTCATTTACTCCTCTATTCTAGCATATTGTCCTATTTGGTTTGTTGGAAATTGTTGAAAACAAAGAAAGAAGGAAGAATTATTATAGGACTCCAATAAAAGAATGTAATCACTAAAAATTTAGTAGAAAATGACTGTAGGTTTATGTTGATCACTTGTCATTTGAATTTATTAGTAATTATATAGTTTTTTGGGACCTCAAGTAACTGTCCAAAAAAAAAATATTTGGGCAGGCATTTGCAGGGAACGTCCGTGGAAGGCCCCATTCCTACAACCATATCTCACTTGACAAATTTGTCTTCTCTGTGAGTACTTGATCTTTTGTAATTCATCTGCATACTGCTTGATGGTTATGGAATTCAATTTCAACAGAAGAATATTTTCTTGTTATTGATACTTTTTTAATTTAATTTTTGATTCAGGATTATATCTGATTTGCATGGACCAGCAATGATGAGATTTCCTAATTTGGAGAATTTGATGTCCTTGGAATACCTGTAAGTTGAGAATTTAATAGTGAGGTGAAAATTTGTTAATAAAAAATGAACTATATATTCTCAATGAATTTTCATACTTCGTTTTTCTCTCAGGGTGTTGAGAAATTGCTCCATCCATGGTAACATTCCAAATTATATTGGTAAAATTGAAAACTTAACTAGACTGTAAGTTGCTTCATCCTCTAACAATATTCCCAATTTAATTTTTAATTGACAACTAATTCCTAATTTAGAGCTACTTATTTTTATTATGGACTATTTATTACTAGCAATATTATTTTTCAGTTATTTTTATGAAGCAATATTTGTGGCCCTGTGTATTAATTGCAGAGATTTGAGCTTCAACAAGTTAACCGGTAATATCCCAAACAATACACGTAACTTGACCTACCTAAATTACATGTAAGGGAGCATTATATTCTCCACACGTATATAACTTGATTTTTTTTGGAACTTAATTACTCTTTTTTTAATTGACCTTTATTAATTATGTATGCAGGATTCTATCTGAAAATTCTCCGACGGGAAAAATTCCTGATTGGATATTGCAACAGCAAAACAATGATGGTTCTATGTTAGTAAAATATTTTTTATTTTAATTTTATTTGTCATTACTACATATAGTTCAATGCCATTACTGTTTGATATTAATTACCGTAAATCTTATTGACAAAAACATCCTTAGCCTTTAAATCTCTCATCAGTTTTAATTAATCCCTTTTGCATAATGTCATTTTGATTTGGACTTTGGCATATGAAAAAATTTGGGAGAATCACGATGAAATTTCAGGGGCACATAAGTCTCAGTAACAATAAAACAAGATGTAATGATAAGTTTCAATGTTGAAAATGACAATTGTTCACTTGTCACTAGACTTTGTAGTAATTTTTTCCTTCATATCCCACATTAAAATTTTGATCCGCACAATTTTCTACACACAATACTTTTGATTAAATTATTTTGATCCGCACAATTGTCTAAAACCTGTACGACCATTACTTTACCTTATTTTCTTAAGTTTTCCACTTTTCATGTTGGTGCTCTTACTCTGTGTAACTTGTCAAACTTTTATTTACGGAATATCATTTTGTCTTGAATTAAAAAAATGTCTAAATGCCAATTCAAATCAAATTTTTTAATTGTTTTTAGAAAATGAAATAATTCAATTCAAATACCAACAAAAACTTCTTCCCCTTTAATCACTTATAATTAATAAGAAGAAGAGCCCAGCCAACCAACTTATCTAAACTTTATCTAATATATATATATATCAGGGAAAAAAACTTAGGTGTGTAATCTCACACTATTTTCCATTGCAATGATTTATCTTACAACAATTTTTTGGAGACTTCTGCGACTACTTGTCAGTATGGAAAAATGTGAGCTCCTCTCCTACAACTCCAAACTACTTTTTTTCTTGTTCTTAAAGGCATTAGGCAACAATGGTAAGCTTTTTTTTTTTTTTGGTTATACAGAAACTTGGCTTCAAGTCTATCATCTTCAGCAAACACCTTGTAAGATTATACTTATGGCTCTTGTTTCAGCACTCATTCTAAATGCTTTTGATTCATGTTTTGAAACTTTTATTCATCTTACAGGCGTACTTGCCTAAAAAGGTGCCTTCCTTGTGAAGGAAAACCCAAGTGTGAGTATCTTCTTACTTATTTCAGAGTTTTCCATGACTTTATCTTTTTTTAGTTGTATTTTATTTTCCCATCATAGACCTTTTCAAGAGTTTTAACTAAATAATGTAGATTTTAGTAAACATAACAGTAGAATGACTGTCAATATCATATGACAATATCTATATATATAGAGAGAGATCATGATCTCATGAATTTGATCATTTGGATTCTCTTATAGAGGTGATTTTTTGATGAGGTTGTCCGTATATTCAGATCATTCATTGTTCATAAACTGTGGAGGACCAGAGATTGAATATGAGGGGAATAAATATGAAGGAGACAACAATCCTGACGGTGACTCATACTTTTTTGCTATTGACGATAAATGGGCTTATAGCAGCACAGGAGTAGTAGATTCCCATTATAATTACATAGTAGAAAACATATTTTCCCTCGACATTACTGGTCCTGACTTCTACCAAACAGCTCGCGTTTCTCCTGTGTCTCTCAAGTACCATGGTCTCTGTATGATTAATGGAAATTACAATGTCAAGCTATATTTTGCTGAGATTATGTATTCTTATGACCAAAATTTCCATCACACTAGAAGGCGCATATTTGATGTTTCAATCCAAGTGAGTCTCACTATGCTGAATTAAAATTTTTTTTCTATTGATCAGAGAATTCCATGAATAGTGAGAAAATAAGACTCTCCACCGATGAAACCATACAGTTGAAGAGAAATAAATACTGTGGGATGTGTCACTATCAAGTCAGCTCACCACTATGTTTATCTATCTCTTTAATGGGTGGCTAAATGGCTAACTATAAATGAGAAATACTTACGTAATCTTAGAATGCCACGTCATTATTACTCTCTCCAATGAAAATGTTCCAAGTGTATCCCACAAATTTCTCTTGACTATTTTTCTCCCTTCATAGCCCATTATGATAGAAATTTGTGGGATCCATAAGAAAGGACACCTGGAGCATTTTCATCGAATAAGGCATGGATAACGTGACACTCTAAGAGTATGTAAGAATTTCTCATTATAAAGACAAGGATTATTACTGTATATAATGATTTAACATACTTTCAACTATTTTCGCTATGGATGTTAACAAAAGGTTTGAAAGGTGAAACTTTTGTGTGTATATCTTGACAGGGCAAGAAATATTTTCATGATTTCAACATTATGAGGGAAGGTGGTGGTGTTGGTAAGGGCATTGTCAAGGACTTTAATGTTGATGTTAATGATAACACCTTGGAGATTCATTTGTACTAGGCCAAAAAAGGAACTACCTCTATTCCTACTTATGGTGTATATGGACCTCTTATATCTGCTATTTCTGTCACCCCAAGTAAGTCAAATCTCATATTTATTGGTTTACACTCTTTCTAGATTAAGCTAAGAGATGACGATTTTGAGTTTGATATGAATCGTAACCATTACTAATTCTTGGTCATGTAGATTTCAAAATTCCTTGGATTTCTAGTGGAGCCATTGCTGGAATTGTAGTTGGATCATGTGTATTCCTCATCATACTAATAATAATATTCGTCCTCCAAAAAATGGGCTTACCAGGTGAAAGCAACTCAAAAGACAAACGTAAGATCAAAATCAAAACTAATAAAGTTGGTATATCTATTGATAATTTGGTATAATATAGTGAATTTTTTTTATGTGCCTGAATTCTATCATGGAAGTCAAATGGATAAATAATGATTTTTGCATATACGTAATTATTTCCATGTTTCTTGTAATTTCAATGTATTTTGCTTTGTATTTATATAACTTTTATTTTTGATGTAGAACTTTTGGATCTAAAGACGGGTTATTTCTCTTTAAAACAAATCAAAGATGCCACTAATAACTTCGCCCCAGAAAATAAGATTGTGAAGGAGGTTTTGGACCAGTGTACAAGGTGACTTTCAATGTATCATACTTATATTTAACCAAGATTACATGATTAAATAGCATACTGAATACAGTTATGAAAAGATTAAATTTTTGGTATGTGTTGATCTAAGGAAGATTATGAAAATTGAGACTAGATAATTGATTGAATTGCAGGGTATACTTTCAAATGGTGTTGTCATAGCTGTGAAACAGCTTTCCTCTAAATCAAAGCAAGGGAATCGTGAATTTGTTAATGAAATTGGAATGATATCTGGTTTACAACATCTAAACCTTGTAAAGCTTTATGGATGTTGCGTTGAAGGAAACCAATTGTTGCTAATATATGAGTACATGGAGAACAATTGTCTTGCTAGTGCTCTTTTTGGTAAGAACTTTGATTTTTTTTACAATAAAAAATTACTTGTCTCGTCCTTAATATAAGACCTATTTAATTAATTTGATTAAATTAAAAAAGTTAAGTAAGCTAGTTAATTATAAGAAATATGAATTTTTTTTAAATATGATAATTATCTTTCTTAATATCCTCCATCCCTTTTCTACTTGATTATAGTTGATAGAGTATCTGTAGGAATAATTTAAGAAAAATTGATAAATATGAGAAATAGGTCTATACTTAGGATTAATATCAATTGAGTAATTAGGTTTCATATTCAAGATCAGAGAAGTACCATATATTTAGTATTAATATATTATAAGGAAAAGATAAAATTGATTGAGTATAAACAAATAAAATTGTTTTGATATACATACTCTTATTGTGTGTGCGTGTGTGTTACAGTATTATATCGCTATGATAGAATGTAAAATCTTGCTTATATTATTTGCCAACAACTTTTAGTTATATCTTTTTTTAAAAGACAAAATTTGGATGCTGTATTTTAGACTTTTTTTTTGCCTAATTCAAATATATTTAATCACTTGAAACAACTTCTACAAATATTTAATTTTTATTGAATGACTTGATAGTAGTATGTTATTAACTAAGATACCATTGATATTAATGTTAGGTGGCCAAGGACAAAAGATTCACTTGGACTGGCCTACAAGAATGAAGATATGTGTAGGAATAGCAAAAAGATTAGCTTACCTTCATGAGGAATCAAGACTGAAAATTGTGCATAGAGATATTAAGGCAACAAATGTCTTACTTGATAAAGATTTGAATGCCAAGATCTCGGATTTTGGATTAGCCAAACTTAATGAAGACGAGAATACTCATATAAGCACAAGAATAGCAGGAACAATGTTAGTATATCTTCTACTACATCCTTTTCACTAGATCAATATAATTCTCATATGTGGTTTAGTAATAATATTAATAGGTTTTTTCTTCTTTCACTTTCCTTGCACATTCTTTGTTTCATGACTTGGTTATTAATAGTATATGTTTTTTTATTAGTGGTTATATGGCTCCTGAATATGCAATGCGAGGATATTTGACTGATAGAGCAGATGTTTATAGTTTTGGAGTTGTGGCCTTAGAAATTGTTAGTAGAAAAAGCAACACAAGTTACAGGCCAAGAGAGGAGTTTGTTTACCTTCTTGAATGGGTTAGTGATATGTTCAACATTCTTCATAAAATTAATGGTTTGATTGAATTTCTAACAACTGCATATATACCTTTTTGTAATTGAAGGTCTATGTTATTCAAGAGCAAGGAAACCTTCTTGAGTTGGTGGATCCACGTCTTGGTTCAAGCTACTCCTTACAAGAAGTCACGAGAATGATAGAGCTAGCACTCCTATGTACTAACCCATCTCCAACTCTGAGGCCATCCATGGCCTCTGTTGTTTGCATGCTTCAAGGAAAGTTGCCAATCCAAGCCCTAATAATCAAACGTCAGGAGAGTGACCAACAGGTTGCCAGATTCAAGGCCTTGGAGATACAATTATCTTAAGAAAGCCATAGCCAAACCTTTCATTCTTCTACATCAAAATCACATGCAAATGTGAAGCAAAGGATTGAAGCAACAGATAGTACATCATCACAATACAATCATAGTAGTTAAACCTTAGCTGCTTCTGCATTCTTATATGAAAGTGTGAAGAAAGGGTTTGAAGTAATGGATGGCTCAATGGTTTGATTCCTTTGTTTCTCTTCCGTGTAATAAAGATTTCTCTTCATCCAGTAGGCTTCTAAAAAATTCCAACTCTGTATGATTCGATCAAAATGTAGGTTGGAAAACAAGCATGAAACTACAATCTTTCATAAACGAGTAGATATTATTCGAAGAAGGGAAATCTAACATGAAGTGTGGAGAAGAATTTACATGTGCTAATTAGTTCTTCTGTTTTGCAGTTTAAATGTGATGTGTAATTAGTGCAACACATAGTCTTGTCTTTATATATATATATATATATATATATATATATTATTGAACTTCTCTAATGCAAAATGCTAGTTAATTCATTCTTGCTTAGTTTTCTCATAATGATGGAGAGCTTTGTTTTTGGTAAAGGGTGAGTGCCCAAGCCCAATCAAAAACCCATGACAAACCTTATTAGCTAAACCCCTTTCATCTTCATATGTTTCTTCAACATTTCATGCCCTTCTTAGTACCCATGGATTTGGGTGTTCGCTGCTCTCTCTTAGCTTGCTCTTAGTTTTTCATCACTTCCCAAATGCATTTTCTTATTTTTTTTCTCATTAGATTCTATGAAAAAATAAATGACATTCTGACTTTTTTTAATGGACAAAAAATAATGTAGTTTTTGATTTTTTTTATGATTTTAAAAAAAGAAACTAGACAATTTTAGAATTTTTTTCTTTAAAAATGTAAAAAATTTAAAATTACACCATTTCCTGTTCAAAATTTTAAAATTTCACTCATTTTACATATAATCTGATAATAAAAAAATTCAAAAAAAATACATTTTACATATTTTGAAAATCAGGAAAAATTAAGAGACAGCAAAAAAGAAAAGAAAATTGAAAGAAGGCAGCTGGCACCTCACATGTAATAATAGTTTCAGTTTCTATCAAATTAAATATGGCCGAGGCTTTACCATGAACATCAAAAGCAAGAGTTGCACTTTAGACTGAAAAACCTAACAACATAAAAATTTGTTGATAATTGATAGGGAAGCATCCTTTGGATTTCATTTGAATACGATGTTGGGTAGGACCCACCGGCTGAGAAATGGTAATTGAAGAAGCAAAAAGCTTTTTCTGGCTAATGCAAGACTCATGGCTAATTTTTCTTTTGTAAGTAATCAAAATTTGTCATCTCTTGCAAATTAAGGGGGAATACACAATAAGAACTTGCAAATTTAATCTAAACACGATCATCACAATTATTCATATCTATGCTCTCCTCATTACTTAAGGATAGGCCACATACGTATTAATGCATGAAGTTTCTTAAGATAGTATTTTATCGCTCTAGTTCTAAATATAAGATCCATTTTTACTACAAAATAGATTTTATATCTAGAATAAGAAGAGTAATAAATAAATTTTTTTACAAAAAAAACCCAAAAAATAATGAGATAAGTAGGGATGGATTCACCGCAAAGGACTTATAATTAGAAAAGGAGCCAAAAGATTGACTTATGGTGTGAGGCCCACTTAGAGTTTACCCCAAACAGTTAAAGTTTAGACCATTTATGAGTGTTTTTTTCCCCAGCTATACTTACTTCAACGGAGTAAAATTATGCGTCATAATTATTAGTATTATGACTCTACCTTAACTTTATATTTTGAGTAGTTTTTAACACCATCATCTTATAAATTAATATTGAGTTTTATTTCCTTGTAATGTTTTGATCAAAAGAATATCGAGCCTCTGATGGTAATCACACATATTTATTTCTCCAGAGAATTGTCGTAGGAGAAGGCAAAAATAAAATCAATGAATACTTTGACCATTGACCTGTATGTATCATCCTTGAAATAATTATTTAATGGAAACTTAGTGTAAATTACTCCGTCACACATAGAGTTAGGAAAACGGGCTGGGGGTCGGGCTTGTAATTTGGGGTCTTCAAAGAAAACTTAGACTTAAAAGGGCTAGCCTTGTAGGGCTCGAAAATAAAAAGGTCAGCCCTGAAGGGCTGTGGGCCGGCCCATTTAAGCCCACCAACAATAATTTTTTTCTTAATTTATATTTTTTTTTACCGTAACCTAAGTCCCTAATATTTTACAAACTCTTCCTCTTTAGGTTTCATTTTCAATCTTTCACTCACTCTCAGCTCAGACCTCAATCTCTAATAATATTAAAATAAATAAAAATATATTCTTCATATCCTAAATCAGATTTCAAATTTGTATTTGTTTGAACCAACAGTTATATATTAAAATAAACAAATATATTCCCCATATTAAAACAAAAATTTTAATGATTGAACCAATAGGTAAGTATCAATTTGTATATATATTATAAAATTTTAATAAATAAATTAACACTTTTTCTATAGTGACTATATCATAATTTTTACTCTATATTTAAATAGAGTTAAACAAGTGAGTTAGACAAAACCAAAGAAGATTGAACAAAAGCCACAAAAAAGAAGAAGACATAGTTAGCTCATTAAAAGCATGCTATGGATCAATCCAAAGTGTTAAGATGTTTCAGACTTACCATGACACTATGTAGCAAAGTGATTTTCACAATTAAAACGGTCCTAATTATAAGATCTCGTTTGTCAAAGTAATTTTTACAATTAAAGCCTAAGAAAAAAAAATACTTCCTGCGGTCCTAATTATAAAACCTAGTTATAATTAGGACTGGAGGTAGTAAGTAGACAATACAAAATCAATCCCCAGTGGTTGCTAAGTTGAAACCTCTAAAACAAACTTAATATTGATGCTTTTAAATAAACTTACTGGTGGGCAAAAAATTCAATTCAAAAGGACGGAAGAACATATATTAGACTCCAGCATAGCTAAATAGTATTGAGAAGAAATCATTGATATTTTTAGAAGTTAAGAAAAGCCTATTATTAGTAAAGTACAATCAAATATTCTTACAATTGATGATAGTGACGATATTGTTTATCTACTTTTTTTTTTAGTGAAAACGTTTGTCTACTTTTAATAGAATCTTTGGATGTTAACATTATTGACTTATTATGTCTAATGGATGTTTAAGATTTTTTGTATATTGATGGATATTTAGATATGATAATCTTTTGTATTTGTGACTTAATTTTATTCATATTCATGTCTTGTATTAGTAATTTCATTGGTTTATTTTTATTTTTTGATAAAACATGAAAAATATGACAAATAATTATATTTTTTAAATTGGCTAAAAGCCCACAGGCCGGCCCTAAGCCCATCTGTTTAAGGGTCAAGCCTAACAAATTGAGGTATTTTAAAGCCTGCCGGCCCTGTAGGCCCGTTTTCCCAACTCTGCTCACATCCACATTTTCCAGACATGTTTGTTGTCTTTTTTTTTTCCCATATTAATAGGAGATTATTATATTACTAACTTTACCTAAAAATGAAATAATTTTTTTATTTTATCCATATTTAAATCGAAAAGTTACAGATATGTATTACTTTTTTCTCATAATTAATGACTTTAAATAGGAACAACATTACAAATACTCAACTACCTGCTAGTATGTACTTTATTAGGTAAGAAAAAGTAGCATTGATCAACAGGTTCCACGTCAACTTAAAAAAAAAAAAAGTAGGTTTTTGGGTCAATAGGTTGCTAAAGGAGGTTCTAAAACTGAAAGTTATAGGGGATTCTTTTTGTTTATGTAAGGATGATTTGCAGTACTATAGTGGAAGGGAATCTAATTGAAGAGAGGAAGAAGAAGAAGAAAGGGATATAAGCATTGTGAGGATAATCTGCTATTTAAAATTTTTTTTGATAAAATTAAATGCGTTTGAATGAATAGGGATGGACATGGAAGTAATAGATGCGTTTATTTATATACTCTTGGATAAAAGAGTGTTAATTAGAGACGTTTTTCTTTTTTTTTTTTGGCAAATCGGAAAAATAAAAAAGGCTAACTGGATACGTATTGCTAGGGGTGTTCACGGGACGGAACGGGACCAGGACATGCCCGTCTTGGTCCCGTCCCGGTGAATAGGGACGGGACGGGATTTTGTCCTGTGTCCCGTCCCGTCTTGGTTCAGGGACATCCTGCTTCCCCCTTTTTTTAAAAAAAATATAATTTTTATATGAATTTTTTTGTGTTATAATGCTTATTTTTTATTGGGCTTCTAAAGATAAAAATATCATAAAAAAATATCATGTAGAAAGTTCAATAATATAGTAAAAAATATATGTAAAAATAATACTGTAAAAAAACACTATTATAATGTCTTTATGAATTATTTTATTGAGGAATGAGATTTTGTTAAGACAATACTACAACTTAAAAGCTAAAAATTACTATAAAAATAATAATAATTATTAATAAGTAAATTAAATAATCTAGTAATAATTATTAATAAATAATTTTTTTTTAAAAAAACCCCGGGACGGGACTGGACAACCCCATCCCGCGTCCTGTCCCGGTCATTGTTCCCATCCCGAACTCACCGAGACCGGGATGGGACAACTGGGATAGTATTCCCTTATAGTTGTACCATTTGAAGATTCCTACCTCTAAACTTATTAAATCTGAAACGTCCACATCTCATTTAGATAGTACGAATTTAATTTTTTTATTTTTATTTATTTAAAATAATTATTTTAATATGTATAGAATATAAAATAGAGATAATCTCTTAACTATCACTCTTGCAAAAAATAGTTATTATTTAAAAATAATTAATTAAAGATTTTAAACTTGAATCATTCAAATTAAATATACATAATCCAGATCTAATGAGTTTAGAGTACTCATTAATATGATGAGTATTGAAACTGGTTCCTCCTTAAAATGATACATTCCCTATTCATCTCTTTCTATTTCCTTCATTTTTTTTTGGTTATTTATTTATTTCATCTCTACTTCTTCTCGTCACTCTCCCTCCATCTTGCTGATCTCTCCCTCACCTTCCACCATTCCTCCTTGTGAGCTCTAAGCTTTTCTGTTTTTTCATTTCACTCTTAGTGCTTTCTGAGAGCTAATCTCCTAAAAAAAGTGGAGGTTTAGATTAGCTACTGAGAGATGTTGGGAGGAGAATGGGCTTCATGAGGAGATTTGCTTCCGGTTTTGACCCCACGACTCTGAGCATTATTGCTGTTCTCTCTTCTTCTTCTTCTTCTTCTTTTTTTTCTGGCAAATGTTGTTCTCCGGTCCTTGATTCTCAATGGTTAATGCTCCATTCTTTTGCTGTCAACTTTTCTTGGTTAGATACTGTTCTCTATTTGTTGATGCTGTAGTCTTTTGTGCTTTTCTATTTTTCATATGAAAAGTGTTGTTTACTTTTAGAGTTAATACCAAAACCTGAAAAATGAAAATACGTGTTACAGACTAATGATATTTGGGTTGCTGGATGAAACTTTTTCTTCTTCTCTTTGTTTTTTTAATGAGATTGTCACCACTCATGTAGATCATTGATTGTTTATAAACATCAAGCTATATTTTGCTGAGATTATGTGATCACATGACCAAAATTTCACCAGCACTGGAAGGCGTATATTTGATGTTTCAATTCAAGTGAGTGAATATAAATTTTCTTCTAGCGATTAGAGAACCCAATGAAGAGTGAGAAAATAAGACCATCTCTAGCCAAGCAATTGATTACGGATTTACACAATACTTCAATACGCCATTTTTGCTTTGTATATATGTTAATAAAAGTTCTTGAAGTTTGAAGCTTTTGTATGTATATGTTGATAAGGTCCGAAATATTTGAGAGACTTTAACATTATGGAGGAAGCTGATGGCACTGGTAAGGGCATTATTGTGAAGAATTTTTATGTTGATGTCTACCATGATAACACGTTGGAGATTCATTTATTATACTGGGCTGGAAAAGGAACCGACATTATATTATTGTTGCTGATATCTATATAGGTGTACATGGACCTCTTATATATGCTATTTCAATTACCCCAAGTAAGTCAAATTTCATTATATTCGTTGCTTCACACACTTTCTAGCTTAAGCTAAGTGATGGCAAGAATATTTTGACTTTGATATGAATTTTAACGTTAATACTTTGTCATGTAGTTTCAAGATGCCACCAGCCCGCAATTTTGCCCCATAAAGTAAGATTGGTGAAGGAGGTTTTGGGCCAGTATGCAAGGTAATTTTTAATGTATCATATTTATGTTTAATCTAGAATCAAATAACTGAATATTTGCTCATAACAAGTTTATATCTTTAGGATGCATTGATTATGCTTCAAAAAGATTACGAAAATATTGAGACTAAAGAATTGATTGAATTGTAAGGGATACTGTCAAATGGGGTCACCACAGCTAAAAAACCCGCTTTCGTCAATGTCGAAACAAGGAAGTGAAGAATTTATCAATGAAATTGGGTTGATATTTTATTAGTGACTACATAGCTCCCGAATGTGTAATGCAAGAGAACACTTGACCGAAAAAGTAGATATTTATTACTTTAGAGCAGTTGCCATATAAATTACTAGTGGCAGAAAGATTAGTAGTCAGCCACCAATGAAGGAGTTTGTTAGTCTTTTTGACTAGGTTAGTTATACTACTTACACTCAGCATCAATGATATTCAATATTCTTCATAACATAATGGTTTGATTGAATTTCTACTGACATCATACTTTGATGTAACTGAAGGCCAATGATCTTCATTGACAATATAATAATATATAAAAGTAGAGTACAAGACAGAAGTAGCTAACAACACGACAGGTGGCATCATCTATGGGTAGATAAATGTTCTTCTTTTTTTTTTAAAAAAAAATTCCCACCTTTTTAACTTTTTTTTAAAAAACATTTCCTACCCATGTTTCTAATAGTCTAATATATCTGTGTTGGTGATCGTGTTCAGTTTAAACTAACAAACCCAGAATTCTTAGAATTTGTTGTTTTTTCAAATTATTTTATATGATCGTGGGTATTCAATTTGAGAGTTTTTGGTTGGAATTCTGCAATCTGAAAGTTTGTATTTGAAATCCAAAGCACTGTTATGCCAGATTATTTGAAATCCAAAGTTTTGTATTTGAAAGATTGTATATTTAGACGGTCGTGATTATAGCTCTTTACTATATAGACCAATGCCACTTAATATTTAAATTGATTTATAAATTGATAAATTATAGGTGTCACATCTCAACTTTTAGGCTTAGAAGTACTAGAATTATCCTGAGATAGGTAGGCTACCAGACTTTTTAAGATTCCCTGAAAGAATGGTAGGATTCCCAAGGACTAAATCGCAAAGGAAAAGTTTTCTGGGACTGAGAAAAAAGAAAGTTAGAGACTTGGAAGAAGTCCCGGGACCCAAGAATGAGAAATAGAGATAAGTGTAGGCCAAAGGTTATGTTAGAGGCTTCGATGAGGTGAATTTTGAGGTTAAGTAAAACTAGGGGCAAATTGTAATTTTACAAAGTTTTTGGTTGTAGGGGCAAAAATGAAAATTATGCCTGAAAATCCCAGAAAAATATCAAAAAATGAAAAATGGTAGGTTAAGGCCTGAACACTTCAGAAAAATTCTAGAAAAATAGCAAAAAGGTTCAGAGGCCTATATGAGGCTGAAAATGATGAAAATACCCCTAGAAGGAATTTGCGGAACTCCTAGGATTTTGACTGATTTGGAATATTTTTAAAAATGAATTATTTAAAATATAGGGAGGCCTCAGATAATGGGACAAAATGGGGGGAAAGTATTTGAGAAATTATCACAAGTTTTATAAATAATTCCGTCTTTAGAAAATGGAGAGGTTGGCTTTAATAGAATTTAAAGCCTATTTATATACTATCCGGAGAAAGTCAAAGTCAAATGTCTAGAGATTGATTTTTGACTTAAGAAAAATTAGAAGAATTTCTTGTGATGAATAAATAGTATTGGTATCCGGAGATAAATTCTCAGAGTTCTGAACTGATAGAAAAAATTCAATCAAGATCACTCTGAAATAAATATTATTAATTATTTTAATTATTTTAATGGAAGAACAAGGGAAGAGCATCACTCCCTCTTTGGGCATGTTATATAATGTGATGTGGATTTATTTGAGGTGAGAAAAAGGTACCAGAACATGTCCCAGTGGTCCCGGTAAGTCAGGATCCGAAAAAGTACCCTATACAGTGCAGAATGGCAAGATAGGTGGAGGAATGCCTAAGGGTTGTATTTTGCATGAATTTTATATTAATTTCGTTCTTATTTTAATGCCAAAATGATGAAAGAATATGGAAGAGACAAGTGTACAGTCAGATGGGGAAAAGATGGGTGACACGTGTACGGTCGGATTAGGGACATGTGGCTTGATGAGGTAAGTATGATGTCATCATGATGAGGTAAGCATAATGTCATAAGACACTTTTCACCATAAGACTAAAAGAGAAAATGGATGGTCCAGATCAAGCCACGTATTTTTAAGATCAACGGCCCAGATTCAGTCTTATTTTCTATAAATACTCCTCCCCTCCCCTCATTTCGTCCTAACCTCATGAAAACCATGAGAAAACTCTTGCAAAATGGATTCTAGAGAGAGAAAGAAGAAGGAGAGAGGAAGGCCAAGTGATCCCATGCAAGATCAAGCTCTAAAACAAGGTATGTTCATGGTTTTTGATGTAGTTTTAACTACCCTTGTTGTTATTGAGTTTGGTTATGGATTTTAATAATTTTTGGGAGCTTGAAATCCTAGGGAGTTATGCTGCATGAAATTCTTAAGAGTAGGGGAAGATGAAATTGATGTTAGATTAATGTTCAAAGACTTGAAAGGAACACGAATCAAGTGGTTTTATGCTGAAATTGGTTGAATTTCATGATTGTGTAACTTGAGGAAATGTTTTGTGCAGACCTGGTTCTTGTGCCTAGGATGTTATTTTGGATGATTTTGATGCTTTCAATGTGTTTAAAATGAAAAATTGTGTAGGGATAAGATGAAAAGATGAAATTGGAAGCATTGGAATCAAAACTGAAAACTAAGTGACAGATTTCGTTTTGGGCCTAAGAGCAAGGGAAGGGGCTGGATTTTGATGAATTTAAGCTCATATTGGGATTCCTTGGGCAAAATTGTGTAGGATTGGCCTAAGGAAACAATTTTTACAAAGTTAGAACACTATATTATAAAATAAGGAAAAATGAATTAAGTTTAAGGACATAAGTCTTTCATATTGTGTAATTCTTGGTCCTAATGAGTAATGTGACCTTTGTGACTGTGATTAGGACCTTGAGGCATCCAAGAGAAGGCTTAGATGTGGTTGAGTAAGCAACTTTAATGGTTGGAAGCAAAAAGGAGTAAAAAGAAAGGTTAAGAACACAAGGTAGCAAACTTTACCCTATTCTTATGTGCTTGGTTTTTGCTTGTATGTATGACATGTTCTATGTTATATGGTTTTATGAACTTATGCACTGTGATTGTGAATATGTTTGAAATGTGTCATAGGCCTATGTGTTTTATGGTTAATGCATGATGATTATCAAACATGTCACTATGTTATAGAAATGTTATGTTGCAAGCATGTTATGAATACCAAACTTGCCATGCATGTTTAGGTGGTTATTGTTTGCTACTGAGATTCTCCTGAATCTCACCCCTCTCTAACCAACCATTTAGTTCAATCAATGATGCACAATGATTGCATGAAGGAGAGCATGAGAAGGAAAGGAGAAGAAAGTAGAGAATTATTGATGTTAATGATTGTTAAGGATTTATGTATAATTCTCCTATTATGTAAATTATGTATATGAATGCTAATGATGCAATGTGTTTGTTTAGAATGACTATGGCATGAATGGAAATGTATAAAAAGGATAGGAAAGGATAAGGCCAAGTTATGCATGCCAAGAAAATAAAAAGAATTAAAGCAAGAATTGTCCAGTGGATAAAACTTTTTATTAATTATTCCTTACAATTTTTATTAATTCTGGATCACGTCCTTATATTTAATTTTTTTCATTGGGTCCTTTAATTTTATAATATTAAGTATATTAGTCCCTTAGAGTAAAATTTGTTAACAGCGTTAAACTTTCCATTCATCCAGGTCTGAAACATTTTGCCTCTGCTCCACTTCCACCATAGTTGTCACACCCCAAAAATTTTCATTTAGCAATAAAGGATTAAAAATTGAGATGAGGGTCAATGTAGGAACTAGATGGGGAGATGAAACAACTTTTGATATGAAACCCCGAAAAGATTTGGACTGGCATTTTCATAATCATCGGTCTAGGAAGGGCAAAAAGGAAAAAATTGATAAAAATTTCAGAAAATCCTCAAAAAATAGAAAAAGTGTAGAGTAGAGGTTTTGAAAACTTGGTTGAGGTTGGAAAGGTGGAATTTAAGTGAAAATGAATTATTACGGAATTTCCTGTAAACAGAGGTTTTTTGGGAAATTATTGAAAAATTGAAGGAAAATAATTATTTTAACTAGTTAGAGGCCTCAATAATTTTGGAAGATTGATGGAAAATTAATCTAAATGTTTATTTGAATTTATAAAATTAATTTTAGGCCTTGAAAGTTCAGAAATTAATTTTAGAAAATTTATTTTCCAGCAGTGACACTGATAGAAGCGCAATCAGAGAAAATTCAAAATAAATACTTAGAGGTGGTGACAAATTCTGAAAATTTTCAGATCATATTCTCATATTAAAAGGTTAATTATCATCAAGAGAAATAAATTTTTGGAGGTCTAAAACAATTATAGAATGTTACTGGTGAATAGTAACTGATAAAGTTTCAAATTGGTTTGAGATAGTGATTAGGTTTGTGGGCTATCTTCTTGAACAGCCCAAACCATTTGTGGGGCCCACATTGAGCCCAATAAGGGTCTAATTTCATGCAGAATCTGGAGGCTTCAATTAATTAAAAAATGCAAAAATTAAGGGATATTTGTGTGGAAAAAGTCAGAGAAAAGCCAAATGGAGTGATCTGAATATTTTGAACACTTGATAGCTGCCATATAAACCTTATTAGGTGTCCAATTTCGTCCAATTGAAGAGGGGAGGAGCAGACTTGAATTTTCTATATATACCCCTTAGAAAATACAAGAAAAATGTTAGAAAATTGGAAAAATAAGGGGAGACTCAGTCACTGTTCATCCAGCCCTATTTTTCAAAAATCTTGAGGTGTTTTAGGCAAGAAATCATCCAACATACATCAAGAAAATATTAAGGTATGTCTAAGCATCATTCTCCCTAAGTTTTACATGGATTTAATAAGGATTTTTACTTGAGAAAATGTTTCAGCCAGACCTGGTTCATGTGCTTAGGATGTGATTTTGATGATTTTAATACTTCCAATATTTTTAAAATAAAAAATTGTGAAGGGATAAGATGAAAGAATGAAGTTAGAAGCATTGGAATCAAAATTGAAAATTAAGTGACATATTTTGGTTTTGACCTAAGACCAGGGGAAGGAGTTGGATTTTTATGGATCTAAACTCATATTTGGATTCTTTGGACAAAATTGTGTAGGATTACCCTAAGGGAACAATTTTTACAAAACTAAAATACTACATTATAAATTAAGAAAAAAGGGATTAAGTTTAAAGACATAAGTCTTCCACGTTGTGTAATTTTTGGTTATAATGAGTAATGTGACCTTTGTGGCTGTGATTATGACCTTGATGCATCCAAGAGAAGGTTTGGATGTGATTGAGCAAGCCAATGGTTGGAAGCAAAAAGGGAGTAAGAAGAAAGCTTAAGAACACAAGGTAGCAAACTTGACCTTACTTTTATGTGCTTAGTATTTGCTTGCATGTATGACATGTTTCTATGTTATATGACGTTATGAACTCATGTGTTGTGATTGTAAATGTGTTTGAATTATACCATAGGCCTATGTGTTTTATGATAAATGCATGATGATTTCCAAACATGTCATTATGTTATAAAGATGTTAAGTTGCAAGCATGTTATAAATGCCAAGCTTGCCATAGAAGTTTGGGTGGTTATTGTTTGCTACTGAGATTCTCCTGAATCTCACATCTCCCTAACCAACCATTTTGGTCAATCAATGATGTACAATGATTGCATGAAGGAGAGCATGAGAAGAAAGGAGAAGAAAGTGGAGAACTATTGATGTTAATGACCGGTTAAGGATTTATATATAATTCTCCTATTATGTAAATTATATATATGAATACCATTGATACCATGTATTTATTTAGAATATTTAGGCATGAATGAAAATATATGAGAATGAATAGGAAAGGATAAGACCATGTTATGCATGCCAAAACGATAAAAAGAATTAAAGTAAGAATTGTTTAATGGATAAAACGTAAGTCTTGGAGCAGTCAACTGCCAGCTCTAACTTGACCCATCAAATGAATGAGTTAAACCATGAAATTTGGTAAACATGTTGTACACATCCCAAGCTTTAAAATGACATATAGATCACTTCAATTAGATGTGTATACTAAGAGATACGATTTTTCTATATTTAGTTATGATTTTTTAAAGTTGGACCAAAAATCTAGAATTTAACCAATGAACAGTAACAGGAAAACTAATTGCAAATTTTCAATCTACGGGCTTAGTTCGTGAATCGCTTGAACTGTAATGTTTCCAAACGCGTACTCTGAGAGGTTAAAGGAAGAATGTTTCAACATCTAACCAAGCTCTCCCCTCTCCTTCATTCTTTGCATGATTTCGTCTCTTTACCCACCTGTCTCCTTGCTGATAATTGGCCCACCGCTGCTTTCAACCTCTCCGTAATTTTAGCTATAAATTGAATTTTGCTTGGCTAGAGGAACCCAGATTCTCGTACTACTTTATTTTTACCTCCATGGATGATTCTGCAGCAGTACTTGTTTTTGGGTGTTAGGCTCAAAAGAATCACTCACCACTTTTCTTCCCACAAACCCAACACTTTCGTCTTTTTTCATGCTTTTCTTGTTACCATAATTCTCCAAACGAGGTTCAAGCTTGTTGAACGAAGGAAGGAGAGGGAAGAGCTGGGTCGGCTATGGCGGAAGGAGAGAGGGCAAAGAAGTTTTAGACTTGACTAACGTAAAATTTAACACGGTTAGCAGATTTAACTCTAAGGGAATAATAGATTTAACATTATAAAATTAGAGGACCCAATAAAAAGGAAAAAAACAGTATAAAGACTTGATTCAAAGTTGATAAAAACTATAGGGACCTTCAAATTAGTTTTCTTTTTATAAATTGATAAATTATAGGAAGTGCTATAATCACTAAATTCGGAGACATGTGGCAGTTTTTTATTATGTATTTAAATATATTTAAATGCAATCTTCTAAAAGAAATTCCTAATAAAATCATATAATTGTATCCTTTATTTGTTATTAATTATTAATAAACCAAAAATACCAGTAAGCCAAGGATCTAGCATTGGAGCTTGTGGAGAATTTATGTTAAATTTGAGTAATAATACTACCATTATTTATTATACTTAGTCAATTGTTATTTTATTTGAGCTTTTATGTAATAAACTACTTCTGCAGCATACCTTTTTGGTTGATTTATGGAAACTCTATCATGCTTGTAGCTACTTAAATATATACTTAATTTTGGTAGGGTCCTTAGAAGGGATATGTAGTACTTAAACTCTGAATGATGGGCGGGATATGTTGTTGAATGAATCTTAGATTTATTGGTTTTTAAGCTTGTGCCAATCCTTGGATTCAGATGAAACACATTATTATTGCTGCTCGAGTACCTGTAATGTTGACGCCCAACATAGACAAGTCAATTGTATTGTATAATGCTACCTGGTTCATTGTCACCCAGCTAGAATAACATGTCATTGGAGTAGAGATTATTATGGGGAGACATATTGGCTTGCACGTATTGATTCCACTTTTGACCATTACATCCAATATATCATTGTGCATAAGACAATACCCAACGATGCTATGTTTTGCTATGACTATTAACAAAAGTTAAGATTAGAGCATGATGAACATTGGACTGTATTTGTTCTGGTCAGTTTTCACTCTTGGATAGCCATATGCAGACGCACGGCGGCAAGGCTCCAAGAGCTCAATGGAGGAGTTTAAACGGTGGGATAGTGGCGGGAATGGCCGGTAATGACAGTTTTACGGTGGTGGGGCAGAGGGAGACCACGGCGCACTGAAGAAATGAGAAAGAAAGTGAGGAGAGTCGAGCGGCCGAGGGGGTTAGAAGACACACTTTCCACGGCGGTTTTCAATAAAACCACCGTGGAAAGAGTTTTTAACGGCGGTTCTTTAAAGAACCGCCGTTAAAAATACTTTCCACAGTGGTTCTTTAAAGAACCGCCGTTAAAAATACTTTCCACGGCGGTTTTATTGAGAACCACCGTGGAAAGTCATACCCTTTCAACTTATTTACAAAAATGCCACCGCGTTTTTTTCCACTTCGTTTTTCTACTGAACCGTCGTTAGTTTGCGACGTTAAAAGTCTTTTTTCTAGTAGTGTTATATCACGCGTGAAGCATAGAGAAGGGTTGAAGATCTTGGTCCTTAATGGTAATGGGTATCCTATAGGAAAAACCTCTAATGTTGTCTACAAGGAAATTTTTCTTTATAATCTATAAATTTGGAGAACTTATTATGTTAAACCAAACTTTGTATTTTTTGTCCTTTTTTAAGCTTTTTATTTGCCTCAAATATACCCCATGCATTGCAAGGGCACTGAACTAGTTTATTATTAATAATTGATACATATTGTTTTTTTTGGTAGTATAATAAAAAAAAATCCTATTTTCTTGTGTAAAATACTTTAATTAAAAATAATAAGGTTAATATAATATTTGATCATTCAAGTTTGTCCTCATTTTAGTTTTAATCCTTCAAATTTTAAATTATAGATTTTGATCCCTCAAGAGGCAAACTAATTTAAACTTTTATAAAATTATAAGGACTAATATTTTAAATGAAAAGAAACTTGAAGGATCAAAACTTATAGTTTAAAATTTCAGAGATCAAAACTCAAATAAAGGCAAATCTGGAGGACCAAAATTTATATTAAATTAAAATAATAACAGACTTGAGATTTTGTTTTGAGTTATAGGACGCACCTTATGTATTGTTCTGCCCAATCCAACTTATATTTGCAACGCAACGACTATAGACCTTATCATTTTATGCCATTTTTACTGACATAGGTTAGATCTGTTGGAAGGGCTAGTTCCTGGCCACATGACCACCTAAAATTCAAATTTTCACTCAGAACATGCTTATATTTAATGTCCAACAATTTCTCAAATAAAATTATTTTTAATAAAAATATACCGCAAGCAAACCCAGTCATCACCATGCTGGCCTTTATTTTCGTCATATGAGGAGCAAAACAAACATAACCTTATCATATATATAAAATATTTGTACTAAACCACATAACACATAGTAGAAAAGCAAGCATGGACACATACAATTCCACTCAAACAAGACAATATTTATTTGGAAGAATTACAATGAGGTCCTAGGGAAGAAAAATAATTACAAACAAGTCCTAAAGCTGTCATTTTCTATTATGAAACTTGACATCACATGCTGTTTAAGTTGCTATTATGACTTTTTAGCAATTATTTTTCTTCTTTGAGACCTTATTGTAATTCTTCCTATTTATTTAAAGCAAATATAAAAAGAAAAAAACAAATAACCTAATGATATGTTATTTGTTTTCTCGCCCACAAAAGCTCAAAGTAACTAGCTGTTCACCATTAGAACCAGAGATGAAGCTCCAAATCAACTTGTCCATTAGAAGCCACAGCACCAGAATCAACTTTCGTGGTCTTGTTCTTCTTCTTCAACCGCTAGTGCTGTTCTTAACATTTGCAATGGGGAAGAGGTTGAGGGTTCGTGGTTTGGCCATGGCCTCTTTCATCATCATAAAGTTTGAATAATATGAATCAAAAGCGGTTGATGAGTTGTTCATAGTGTAATTTGGAGCATAACTCCCATACTGCGGTGGATTGTTCTATCAAAAGTGTCCCATTTGAAGTGTCCTACAAACATCAACAAATAAGCATAATTAATTACAACCCATTAATTTTTGATCAATCAGTGAATTGAGCAACAGTTTGCACAATTATTTTGATCAGAATTACAATTACAAAACTCATTATAGTGGCAACATTCATAATTCAAACAACATTTAAGACATTAGTATTAGATTTAATATAGTTAATATAAAGTGTCATAACGCGTCCGGATTTTGCATTGAAACTCTGACTAAGATCCAAGATATGAACCAGATTCATTTCTTAAAATAATCATAAATACTACCTTCGGTTTTTAATATAAGAGTTGATTTGACATTTAGGTTCTAAATATAAAACCTAAATTCATTTTGTCTCGAATATTTATTCATTTTGTCCTCAAGCAATCCTTACAATAGTTGCATATGTCAAGAACTTACAATCAATTTATAATTCAAACGTAGATTATTAATAAAAGTATTTTAGAGAAAATAATATCCATTTAATACAAACAATTAACTTAACTAACTTTCTTAATCTCTCCAAATTAATCAAGTAAGTCTTATATTAAGGACCAGAAGTAGTACTCAAGATGATGACGATGGATCGCAGGATACTAATCCAAGATATGTACCGGATTTATTTTCTTAAAATAAACCGTCAATATTGAAGATGGCGGCAGTGAATCGCCAGATATCGATCATGGCTTTTGATTTCAATGAAAAATTTTCAATCCACGATTAAGATCAAGCAGCAATTAAAAAAACCAAACGAGTAACCAGAATAAGAACTCAAGTGCCATTGTGAGAATGCATGAAAATTATTGCAAACAAGAATCCATACTCCCTAGGAGTCAGAGGCTCCGACAGATTGAGTCTAGCTTGTTGAAGTAAAGGAGTCTTTGGCTGAGCGACCTTTTATTGACAAACAGCACGAGCAGTTCCAACTTGAGGGGCTCCTGAGAAGTTATAGGCTTGACCAAAAAGATCTCTGACAACATACATTTGCGATTTGGCTTTTGAAGCTTCGAGCAACGAGCACATTTCTTGATTTTAAATTGGGTTTTCTTTGAGGATGTCGATGTTTTCAATTTTGGGGCTTTTTGGGTTTTAGAGGATTTAGGTAGAGATTGAAATAGGGAGCCATTGAGATCAATGACTTTTTTTGCCATTGCTCTGAAAATGAGAGAAGACAAGATAGAAGAGTATTTACTTAGCATATACTCCTCTGCTCCTATTTACGGGAGAGAGAAAAAAAAGGTATTTTTTAGTTCTATTTATAGGACACAGAAAGAAATTTTTTGTATGGATATATAATTTTACCCTTCATTTATTACTCTGTTAACTTTGTTTACATGAGGTATAATATATTTTAAATAGAAATAAAGTTAGAAAGTTATTAAATTTTAAATTAGAGTTAATGAAATTTAAGGTTTTTCTTGGTCTGTATAAAATACGTTAGAAGTGACTTATAAATAAGATTAGAGGAGTACAGCGTTGAGAACCTATTGGGTAAGCATTTATCGACATACAATACTTATGGCGATGCATTATTAAAGGGAAAATTGCTCATAAATGCGTGCGTGTAGAATTAATTGGCCAATGGTATCTAAATTCAAGTACCGATGTTTTTTGTGCATGAAATTTTCTAGAATATTGTTGTTTTGTGTATTAAAACCTATAAGGTGCCATTGGACAATTAATTCTCTAAATAGGTATTTATAGACACTTTTCTCCTACTCTTCTAATTCTATTTATATGGTATTTTTAGCATGTTTCATAAAGATCAAAGAAAACCTTGAATTACTTTAACATATATCGATATCATAACAAATAGAGATAAAATAATATATTCATATTAAAAATTTAATATAACAACTTATAAATAAGACTAAAAAAGGACTTTTCTCTCTGTTTTATATAAACATGAACGAATGAGCATTAAATATAACTATTCGATATTGAGAATTTCGCCCCTTTAGTTTTTATTTTGAGAAGATTGAAATTGAGGATCCATAACGTCCTGACTTTAAATATGTTTTCTTTGACCATGTCATCAAACAATGAAGAAAGAGATAGACTGAGTGGGGGGATCACTTGTCTTTGGAGCCCATATCTGTGTTAAATTGACATTAAAAAAAATGTTATCACCTCCGTTTTTAAAAGTTAAATACATTGAAGTTATAAATGTAAATTCTTAGGCCAAAATACACACAAGTCCCCTCAACTATGTGTTATGATTTTGGTTCCCTTTTTATGAGAATACACGCAGGCAGGCAAGCAATGTTAAAATACCCCATGTTTTTGCAAAGAGTAAAAAATAATTTACTATAAAAAATTTAGACGGCCAAATTTACAATTTTTCTTATGCGTTTAAAAACAAGTAACTGACAACTTTTCTTATGCGTTTAAAAACAATTTTTCTTATGCACTTGTAGAGTAACATCCCTGCGCTATTTTTTTTTTTTTTCCATTTCCAATGTGCGGGGCTAAAAAATCTGACAACTTTTTTTTTCTCTTGGAGTAATTAAAAAAAAAAAGAGGATGGAGAAGAGAAACTCATATTCATACTAAAATTAAGGGTTATTTTATGTTTGTAGCAAATAAGGAGAGATGGACATACTTGTATGTTTTTATAATTAGTAAATTTGTGGTTCAATAAATCTGTTGTTACTATAACTAAGATATTTTTAAATGAATTTTAATTCTCTTTTAAAATTTTTTTCCGTGTTTTCTAAAATATACCAAACATACGCAAAATTTTACAAGGGTTTTTCTTTTTCTTTTTCTTTTTCCTTTTTGGTTAGTGATTGAGAGTAAGTTGTTTTCATTCAACTAATTAGATGGAGAAGGATAGCTATCATAATTTGCTAATCATTAATAAATGGGCTTTCTAGAAACTATAAAATTGGAAAACTGAAAAAGAGTGAAATAAAGCAAAATGGTTATTTTCCACCCAATTTGTATTTTTTTGTTTGGGCTAAAAGGCTTTCCAAGAACAAGAAATATAGAGAAAAATGATATAAGGAACTTTACCTAAATTTTTCCTGAAAAAGTGCAAAGTGCATCCAGCACCTATCTTATTTCTCATGTGCATCCAACTCTCTGATCTTTTTTATAATGCATCCAATACTCTGATCTTATTTTTATGGTGCACTCAATACTTTGATGTTATTAGATTATTTTTTAGTTACACCCAATACCTTAAAGATTAAAATGCTGAATGTACATGTACCCTAAAAAGATTAAAAAACAAAATTAAATGAAAAATAAAAATTCTTTGACATTATTGTTATTTATACTTTTCTTAACAAAAAGAAACCAATATATATATTTATAGACTATAGAGGCGCCATATAATTTTTTAAAAATCCAATTATTACTTTTTCTTAGGCATGGATGTGAAAGCTATTAATGATGAATGAGAAAGAATAAATGACCTAAAAATGTAAAATGTGAAGGAAGTAGCCAAGAAAAGATAAAGACAAGAGGTGAGCGAGGGAGGAGTAAGGACGAGAGGGTCTAACGCTCGGTGAGTGCCAAGAGTATCACAATTCTAGTGCACCTTACTTCCTTTCTGGAAAAGGCTTCATCTTCTTTTGCATTTACTTCATTTTACCAACTTGTGTTACTCTTATCACTGTAGCATTCAAAATTCAGACAACATTAAAGACATTAATATTAAATTTTATAATAATTAATATAAAGTGTTATAACTTAACGCATCCGGATTTTGCATTGACATTATGAATAACATTCATGATATGTACGAGATTCAATTTCTTAAAATAATCATCTGTATAGAAGATGGTGGCGGCATATCGCCAGATATCATTCAGAATTTTTTCAATGAAAAATATTGAATACACGATTAAGTTCATGTGGAAGTTAAGAAACAAGCAAGTAATTAGAATAAGAACTGATGCGAAAAACGTGAGAATTAACGCATGAAAATTATTGCAAACAAAATTTTGAAGGAAACAAACCCATAGTCATTGGGAATCAAATGCTTTAATAAATTGAGTCTTTGTTGAAATGAAGAAGTTGTTGCCCTAGTAACTTTAGATTGACATACTATCACATCCCAAAAATTTTCATATGACAATAAAGGATCAAAAATTAGGATGAGAATCAATGTAGGAACTAGACGAGGAGATGAAACAACTTTTGATATGAAACCCCGAAAAAGTCCGGACTGGTATGTTCATAGTCATCGGTCTAGGAAGGGCAAAACGGAAAAATTTCAGAAAAATTTCAGAAAATCTCCAAAAAATGAGAAAAGTGTAGAGTATAGGTTTTTGAAACTTGGTTGAGGCTCAAAAGGTGGAATTTCAGTGAAAATGAATTATTATGGAATTTCCCGTAAACAGAGGTTTTTCGGGAAATTATTAAAAAGTTGAAGGAAGATAATTATTTTAATTAGTTAGAGGCCTCAATAATTTTGGAAGATTGATGGAAAATTCATCTAAATGTTTATTTGAATTTATAAAATTAATTTTAGACCTTGAAAGTTCAGAAATTAATTTTAGGGAATTTATTTTCCCGTAGTGACACCGATAGAGGCATAATCGGAGAAAATTCAAAATAAATACTTAGAGGTGGTGACAAATTCTGAAAATTTTCAGATCATATTCTCATATTAAAAGGTTAATTATCATCAAGAGAAATAAATTTTTGGAGGTCTAAAATAATTATAGAATATTACTGGTGAATAGTAGCTGATAAAGTTTCAAATTGGTTTGAGATAGCGATTGGGTTTGTGGGCCATCTTTTTAGACCAGCCCAAAAGATTTTTGGACCCACATTGACCCCAATAAGGGCTCAATTTCGTACAGAATCTGGAGATTTCAATTAATTAAAGAAAAATGCAAAAATTAAGGGATATTTGTGTGGAAAAATCTAGAGAAAAGCCAAATGGAGTGATCTGAATATTTTGGACACTTGATGGCTGCCACATACACCTTATTAGTGTCCAATTTTTTCCAATTGAAGAGGGGAGGGCAAGACTTGAATTTTCTATATATACCTCTTAGAAAATACAAGAAAAATGTTAGAAAATTAGGAAAATAAGGGGAGACTCTGCCACTGTTCATCAAGTCCTATTTTTTGAAAATCTTGAGGTGTTTTAGGCAAGAAATCATCCAACATACAGTAAAGAAACATTAAGGTATGTCTAAGCATCATTCTCCCTGAGTTTTACATGGATTAAATAAGGATTTTTGCTTGGAAAAATGCTGGAAAAATGCTGTAAAATTTCGGTTGGACGTGTGGTGCTTAGTAAAGGATAGAAACCTTAATAATCAAGTGGAATAAGAAAGATTAAATGGTGTATGGATTGATTTTTGGAAGAAAATCAAAGTTAGGATCTAAGAGTTCCTATTCGACCAGTACTGTTTTTGTGTAGGGATATGTTGTTGGAAAATGTTTAAAATCATTGGAATCAAAAATAAAATTTTTAGAAGTTTAAAACCCCTATTTGGCCAAGTGAACTTCATGGGGAAGGAGTATGAATTTTTAAAATCTGATTGCACTATTGGATTCCAAATGAAAAATTGTGTAGGATTGAGTCATGAAATGATTGATTCTAAATGAGGAATCAATTTGTTAAAAATCAAAGAAAAAAGGGGGAAATTGTTAAGTTAATGTTAATATTAAACTGTTGAAACCAAGTTGTTTTGTGATTGATATGACCTATGTTTATGCTTGGTTTAATAGGCATTGAGAGGAAGAATTAAGGAGAAGCATTGCTCCTTAGAGGAATTAACTGGACAAGCTTTACAAAGTTAGCTTTGAATTATAATTTGATGGTTTATCTTGCTTGTTTAATGTGATTTGTTGTTTGCTTGGATTAAGGAACTTGTGTGGTGGTGTTGATTGGTTGGATAACCTTGGTTTATGCTTTGACCAAATGTATTGAATTGTGTCGATACAAAAGTGTTGATGTTCCTCTCCTAACATGGCATTAAGCATGATTTTATGTGGTTTGATTATGCCTTGAGGTATGATAACGTATTACATGTAAACTTGCTTGATTTTCATGACAATTATAATTCATATGCTACTGGGATTTCTTTGAAATCTCATTCCCCCTATGTTAAATTATGTCTCAAATAGGGAATGATTCATCCGATGGCAAGGGCAAGGAAATAATTTTGGGATAGAGTAGCATTATGGAAATGATGCTTTTATGTTATGTTGTGTAATGTATTAATGAGCTTTATGTTGAAAATGTAATGGATTATGAATGATATGTGATGTAAATTATATTTGTATGACATGCCCTTATGCTAAAATTATGAATGATGTAATGTTAAAGGAGTGTAGGAAAGAGGAAAATGGGAGATAAATTAAAGAAAGTAACATTGGAGGATAGAAATTTAGGAAAATTTCACTTAAGGACCGCAGAACACAATTAATATCAAAGAGCCCCCAAAACTTTCTGAAACCTCACTGCAGGACCAAGGGGCCAATTTGATATTAATTCCACAAACGCAATGATGCCATTGCCCCTCATTTCACTTCCTTTGAAATTTGAAAATAAGGCCAAAAAACGATGGTCAAAAGTCCTCCCTCTCTCTCTATGCGAACGTGATTCCAATGTGCGAAAACTCTTCCCTCTCCCACTTGCGAACATGCAACCACTCTGGGAAAATTGTAGCATCTCCCAGTCTGTGAACGTGCTACCACTTTGTGAAAAATCTTCCCTCTCTCAGCTGCGAACGTGCTACCTCTGTGGGAAAATTCTTGCCTACCACAATCTGCGAAAAATGTTCGATGTGCCCCTAAAAATTCTGTCAGCTTCATTCTGCGGGTTCGTGGTAGTCACTACAAGCAGAAGGAGAATAAGAAGAGGCCGACAAAGGAGGAAACTTGCAAGGCTATCGATAAAGAAGGAAGAAGCAGGGCGAGAAGAAGTCATTGATTTCCTTTGGTAAGCTTCACGGTCCACATTAAATGCAGTAGATTTCTTTGATTCTGTTTTCATGGTAGGTTAAGGAGGAATAACCCACTGAAAGGTTGGTGTGTTTGGTAATGACATTTAGGTTTTAACCCAGGAATGGTTACCAATGTATCACATAGTGTTCGGCCGTCACCCCTACTGCCCTTTAGCAAATGCTCCTGATTTAGTGAGAGAAGGCTTGTGAGTGTAGTATAAAGAGTTTGTGTGGGGGCCAAGTAAAAAATTTATTAATTATTTAGGAAAAAATTAGTGTTGGTAGTTAACTGTATTGCTCTAGTGTTTCTTTGCATTTTGCAGGAATCAAGAAAAGAATTGGGAGGGGCAAATGTTGTCGTATGGATTAGGCAAATGAGTTTGTTTTGTTTGGTTTATCCCGTTGATTGTTGGAATGTGAGATTTTGTGGGCTAACAATGAGAGTTAGTCAATTGACGTGAAGAATTAGTTGACTAACCAGTTGCATGTAACAACCTCATGTTTGCATATATCTGTCAAGTTAGGCAATTTACATGAAGAATCAGTAAATTACCAATTATGTTTGTTGGAATCTGATCTGTAGTGGCCTTACAAGGAAAATTAGGCAATTGACACATAGAATTAGAGGATTATCCAGTTAGCTTCTGTCTAACAGTTTCATGCTTTCAGGAATCTGTCAAGTTACACAATTTACATTGAGAATCAGTAAATTACCCACTATGTTTGTGGGAATTTGTCTGCAATGGCCTCACAAGAAAAATTAGGCAATTGACACGAGCAATTAGCTGAATTTCCACTTAGCCTCTGTGCAACTGCTTGATGTGTGTTAGACTCTGGAAGTTAGGAAATTTACATGAACAATCAGTGCCGTAACAACTTGCAATTCAAAATTTCATGTTTGTTGGCATTTGATCTGTAGTGGCCTCACAAGGAAAATTAATCAATTGACATGAGGATTTAGGGGATTATCTACTTAGCTTCTGTCTAACAGTTTCATATTTCGTGGAATCTGTCAAGTTAGGTAATTTACATGGAGAATCAGTAAATTACCCATTATGTTTGTGGGGATCTGGTGTGTAGTTGCCTCACAGGGAAAATTAGGCAATTGACACGACCAATGAGCTGAATTTCCACTTAGCTTCTGTGTAACTGTTTTGGACTTTGAAAGTTAGGAAATTTACCTGAACAATTAGTTAACTAACCACCTCTGTTGCATAGTTTCATGTTTGTTGGAATCTGATCTGTAGTGGCTTCACAGGGAAAATTAGGCAATTGACACGAGCAATTAGCTGCATTTCCACTTACTTTGTGTGTAACTGTTTGATCTTTGTTGGACTTTGAAAGTTAGGAAATTGATATGAACAATTAGTTAATTAGCCACTTCTGTTGTATAATTTCATGTTTGATGGAATCTGATCTGGGGTGTCCTCACAGGGAAAATTAGACAATTGACACAAGCAATTAGCTGCATTTCCACTTACTTTCGGTGTAACTGTTTGATTTGTGTTGGACTGTAAAGTTAGGAAATTGACATGAAAAATTAGTTAGTTAACCACCTCTGTTACATAATTTCATGTTTGATGGAATCTGATCTAGAGTGGCCTCACAGGGAAAAGTAGGCAATTGACGCAAGCAATTAGCTGCATTTCCACTTACCTTCGGTGTAACTATTTGATCTATGTTGGACTGTGAAAGTTAGGAAGTTGATATGAACAATTAGTTAATTAACAACCTCTGTTGCATAATTTCATGTTTGTTAGAATCTGATTTGGAGTGCCTCACAGGAAAAATTAGGCAATTGACACGAGCAATTAGCTGCATTTTCAATTACCTTTGGTGTAACTGTTTGATCTGTGTTGGACTGTGAAAGTTAGGAAATTGACATGAACAATTAGTTAATTAACCACCTCTGTTGCATAATTTCATGTTTGTTGGAATCTGATTTTTTGTGACCTGATAATGAATGTTACCAATTTACACGAAGAATGGTGTCATTATCTAGTTAAGTTGTATGTAACAGTTTGATGTCCTGTCGTATGACAAGTAAAGTTAAGGATTTAACAATAACAATTAGTGTGCATACAATTTTAGGGTTTATGTAACAAGAAATGTTGGATGGTATGAATTTTGAAGTGCTATTTAATCTACTAACTAATGACTTTGTGATTATTGGATAAAGGAAGAAGATGGAAAAAAACGATGCATAAGTTACCGGATGGAAAGTATTCAAGGGAGAATATTGGGAGAAAACCAGGAGATGCATGGAAATATGGGAGCAATCACAGGTGCGGCTTCAGCGATTTGGAAGGAGATAAGTGATGCTGACAGGGAGCCATATAGGAAGAAGGAGCAACAGCTGATAGAGGAGAAGAAGAAGAAGGAGAAATATGTGTCCCCATTTTCTACCCGCTGCTCCCCCACAAAATTCAAGGAAGTGGCAAACTTTATAAATGGCAAAGAAAATTTAAAGCGCAAGGTAGAAGACATGGGATTTGGCCATCTTCTTGGTATTACTTTGAATAAGTTGCCCAGAAATTTATGTCTGGAGTTGATTCATGCATATGACCCCCCAAGTAAACAAATCACCATAAGGGGAAAGACAAAGAAGGTAACTGGTATGGATGTTAGGAGGGTGCTTAGTTTACCAGATAAGGGCTCCAAAGTGAAGTTGGATGGCTTCAAGGATGAAGTAAATGAGCTGAAGAAGGATTATACTCCACTGACATATTCTCAAATTGCAGAGAAGATAATGAGCGACGAAGAAGATGGAAACTTTGAATTCTATTTTGTTCTTTTCACAGTGGGAACTCTTCTTTGTCCCACAGGAAGTGCAAGTGTGAGTGAGAAGGTGCTAAAGATAATAGCCTGCACAGAAAATAACTGGAAAAATTTTGATTGGGCTTCATTTGTGCTTGACGAACTCAGTGAAGAAATTAAACGATATAATAGGAGCAGTAAGGAAGGACAAACTGAGGGTGCCAGAGTTTTCAGAGGGTGCATCTACTTTTTATTGGTACTTGTATATTTCCTTACAAAATAAATGATGTTGGATATGGTTTGACCATTAAACTGTTGATGTATTGGGTAATTTGATTTTTGAGTCATGTTTTTTCTTTCTCTGTAGCTGTACTTCCTGCAAAGGTTCCCTTTACAGGGAGGTGAATCAAAAGACAAAGACGCCATCAGACATTGGGATGATAAGGCTGTGAAGAGCAGAATTAACGCAGAAAAAGAGAGTCGATGTGGCATTTTCTACAATCCACCCTCTGCTAAAGTGAATGAGTCAACACAACCAGGGAGCAGTAGAAGTTTCCATAATCCGATGAGTAATACCAATGTGGTAATGTCCATGGTCAGACTTAATATCTGTTTGATGATATATATTTATAATGTGCAGGACATTAAGGAGTTTTGGGTCAATTTCAACAACACATTGAACAATGAAATGGCCACGATTCAAAACTTTGTTTGTGATGAATTGGTTAAGTTGGGAAACAAAATTCTTAACTGGGGAGGCAATGAAGAAGTCAATGATGAGTAGCCAGATGAAAGTGAGAAAGATGAGCATGAAGAAGAAGGAAAAGAACACCACACTAAGGAGGATGAAGATGAGCAGCCACAACATGATGAAGTTTTGACTGTAGAGGGCGGAGAAAAACATCAAAGTGGTGAGAAATTGCATGACGATGAACAGCAAGAAGAAGAAGAGGAAGACGAAGACGAGAATGACAATGTGAGAGAAAATAAAGCTGCAGAAAAGGATACTAAAGGTGAACAGGCAGCTGAAACTGAAGAAGGGCACGAAGAAGGGAAAATAGTGGGCAAAGCGGTGCAGCTACCCACAAGGAGGTCAAGTAGACGTAAACTCCCAGTAGTGAAATCTCCTTACATGTCTACTTATGGCAGAAAGGTGAAAATGAGTGACAGGGATGCAATTTATACCATGTGTACTAAGTAGTGTCAACCAGATGAGGCTTGAGAGCAAGTATAGTCAGTTATTATAGAAAAGACAGCCTGTGAATAATACTAGTATGCAATACTGACTACTTATTTCCACTTTCATATTTGTTGTAGGGTCATGATAGATATGTTTGGGCATTTGGCAACACAAGCAGACCTACAAGCACTGGGTCCCGGAAGGTGGATAAGCAATAGGGTACGTGCACCTATTCAATTTACATCAAAGTGGCCATATATGGAATGTGCCACATTTTTAATTTTCCTGATCCTTTAATCTATAGATCATGACTCTGATTGCCCACACCTTCAACACTGACCAACAGGAGAATGCCTCTGTGGTTAAAAGACACATATTTGATGCAGATTTCACGGTTAGTGCTATCCCCTGTTAATGAGTCAATGCTTTAAATTGTTCAGTCAAGTTACCGGTACATTTTCTTCATTGACAATTTGCATTGCTATGCAATTTTCTATTGTGATAGGTAAGGATGGTGTAGGAACACACAACATGGCAAGTGGATAAACATATGAAAGAACTACTCCCCCAACACCTGGGATACAATTTGGCTGAATGTGAATACATATTTGCACCTGTTTTGTTTGCATTGTATTGGTTTTGCTTTGTATTTGAACCAAGCACACTAAAGTTTTATATGCTGGACTCTCTGCGTGGTGGCGAGGATACAATAAAGCACCAAAAAAAGAAAAAAAAAGTCTGATCCAGCATTAAAAGGGCAGCAAATGATGGCGTAAACTTGTGTAAGTGCTGCAATTATTCTTCTACTTTTATGGACAACCATAGTATCCCCTGTGTGATAATCATTTGTAATTGTGTAGAGGGCATACTTCATTGAAATACTAAGGAAAGTCAAGCCTGAGCTGGAGACTTTGGCCAACCCAGATTCAAACACTGTCATCTTGTATCCCACGATTCATGATCAAGAGAGTACGTGAGTCTTTTGTTCACTGTAAGTTATTTGTCATAAATTATCATCAACATAGATAAGCCAACATTGTGATGTATTCATTTTTCAGTGACGATTGTGGGGTTCATGTCATCACATATCTAAGAGAGTAGCCCGACCCACAAGGATGGAGTTCAATTCACCATGCCTTATTATACAGCAGTAGGTGTTGAATTATATGTTAATAACTTCATGCATCTGTGTGAACTTACTGAGAAAAGTTATTGTTGTCCCATAGGATCAATACACATCTATACGGTGTGAACTGTTGTGGTCGCTCATGACTCATAAAAGAAACATCAAGTCAGATGTTGTTGCCAGACACCTTGACCAAATTAACACACAACGCAAGAGAAAGCGATGACAGAGCAAATTCCTACCTTGTAGTTTTCGCTGATAAGCACTGTAATTGTTGTTGTGAACACTTTATGTGGATTTAAATATTGTGCATACAAAAGATGTTAATAAAGTCTGTTTTGATGGATTTATATTATCAATACTTGTTGACTTTGATTAGATGTACAGTTGACAACAGAAATTAAGGAATTTGTAACAACGATATAGAAATTAACACCAAATATTCGTCCATTTCCAACTGAGCAACCTACATTAAGGATTGGCCCTTTACACGAATGATTAGACAATTTGCAAGAGACAAATAAGTTAACAACAACAATTAGACCATTCACAAGTGTCATTTATCAGCTGAACAACGTGTCCTCTTACATATGCAAGTGCCCTCTTTCACCTGAACAAGGTGTCCATTTCCATGTGGAAGTAGGGAATTTGCAACCCCTATATATATATATATTCAAAATTGAAATCAGTCCATATACATATACCGTCCTTGACCTGAATAGGATGCCTATTTGCAAGGGGGCTAGCCAATTTGCAAGACACATACTTGGCTTCACATGTGGAAACAATCCATTCACATGTTGAGTGGTTTACCTGAAGCATGTGTCTATGAGGGAAGAAGTGGGAGAGAGCCCATTTGCAAGGGGAACTAGCCAATTTGCAAAATATATACCTATATTCACATGTGGAATTAGTCCATTCACATATGGACTGGTTCACCTGAAGCATGTGTCCGTGAGGGAACAAGTGGGGGAGAGCACATTTGCAAGGGGAACTAGCCAATTTGCAAAATATGTACCTATATTCACATGTGGAATCAGTCCATTCATATGTGGACTAGTTCACCTGAAGCATGTGTCCGTGAGGGAAAATGTGTGGGAGACCTCATTTATAAGGGGGACTAGCCAATTTGCAAAAGATATACCTATATTCACATGTAGAATCAGTCCATTCACATGTAGACTAGTTCACATGAAGCATGTGTCCATGAGGGAACAAGTGGGGGAGAGCCTATTTGCAAGGGGAACTAGCCAATTTGCAAATATATACCTATATTCACATGTGGAATCAGTCCATTCACATGTGGACTGGTTCACTTAAAGCATGTGTCCGTGAGGGAACATGTGTGGGAGACCTCATTTGCAAAGGTGACTAGCCAATTTGTAAGACACATACCTGACTTCATATGTGGACTGATTCACTTGATGTATGTGTCTGACTTAAGTGTGGAAGAGCCCATTTGCAAGTGGGACTAGACAATTTGCACCATACATGCATATTTTCACAGCTATAAATAGTCTATTTGCATGTGACCTACTCGTACTGAAGGAAGTATTTGTGAGTGAACAGGTGTGCGAGGGCCCATTTGCAAATGAGATTAGACAATTCGCAACATAGATACATATAGTTACAGCTAAAAATAGTCCATTTGCATGTGGACTGATTCACCTGAAGAACGTGTCAGAGTTAAGTGTGGTTCCTTATACCATTTGCAAGTGACATTAGACAATTGGCAGCATACATTCATATATTCACAACTGGAATCAGTCTATTTACATGTGACGACCTTCACTTGAAGAAGCTTTCCGTGAGTGGATAGCTGGGGGAGAGCCCGTTTGCAAGTGACATTATACAATTTGCAACATACATAAATATATTTACAACTAAAAATAGTCCATTTGCATATGGACAGATTACAGCCTAAGATAACTTGGGACAGCTAGTCACCTACTGTCATGAAATATTTCAACTATTGACAGCACTATACAAAATATAATCCAACTCACCACCAAAAAATCAAAATGGGTTGTCATAGCTACTTCCCCAACAACTCAAGAATTGCATAGTGGGACTCATTTATGTACAAAAGTAGCTGTGTATTGAACCAAAAAAGTAAAAGATTATTTTTAGCAACAAAGTTACCCAGGGTTTGGGTTACTGCAAGTCTTTCTAGTGTGACCAGCTTTACCAGCAATGATACAGTTTCTTCTGCTGGAATTGTGATTCAATCCTCCTAACTCTGGGTCTTCCAGCACGACGAGTTGTCAATGGTGGTTGTAGGAAGATGGTGGAGAGTAATCTTCATATCAAAGGGAATCTGGCCTAGGGATGTCATGGGTCTCAACTGGAATCATGAGTCTGCCATTTATTTTCTTTTGGGCTAAGAGTAAAAAGCAATCCTCGACATATGCATATATATTACCATATACCTTCTTGATTGCAGCACATGCATGTGGGCAAGGTAGCCCAGACATTTGCCAACCTTTGCAGGTGTATTCACATAACACAAGATTTACCTGTACATCTAGGTTTCCCCATCTGACCCTGAAATTATTCATTCCATAATCTTACACATCTATTCTTTCTGATCTAGCCACATAATCCATCAACTTTTCCTCTATATTAGGTCCCACACCGTTGGTCCAATTCCTTATGGCTTCTTTGCTGTTGTACATCTTGTTTGCCAATTTTTCCCTATGCTCATGTATCAAGACAGTTATGTTGTGCTCCTTCTCACCAACAAGCCAAGCATTAAAGGATTCCGTTAAATTTGTTGTGATATTGTCCCACCTCTTGTAAGAAAATTTGCTTTGTGCCCAACGCTCAATGTCTCTATTTGTTTAAAGCCATTGTCTCAATTCTGGACAAAATCCCATTAGCTTTTCCATACTGCGATCAAAGTCTCTATCAAGTCTTGCATATGCAATAGAATCAAATAATTTTAGTGCCACTTCCTTTGTTTGTCTACTGGTCCTCCTCTTTCCCCTAGTTATCTTCAAGAACTCAACACTGTAATTCTCCTTCACATGATAGTAGCAAAAAGCATGTTGATCTCCTCTAAACACAGCTTGCATTGCACCTTTTATTGAGTTGTGTCTATCCGATACTATTGTCACTTCTAATAATCCAGTAATATCCTTTATGTTACCAAGAAACCATACCCACTCATCAAGCGTCTCACCTCCAACAATTGCATATGTAAGTGGGAATAATCATTATCCGTGTCATACGCTTGTGCTCCCAATAACGTACCTTGTACGAACCACTTAAGTGGCATCCATCCACATATAATATAGGTCTACCACCTTTCAAAAATCCTTTTACACAGCAACCATATGCAATAAATACAGCTTGAAATCTATTACCTGACGATGCAACCCACTTTGCTACCATTTCTGGATCACTTTCCTTTAGCCTTTCACATATCCAAGGGATTAACATATAAGACTCCTGTGGACAACCATAAATTTGTGCCAATGCTTTCTCTTTCACTCTATATGCTTGTTGGTAATTGAGGCTCAACCCATACTCTCCTTCCAAATCCCATCTAATGTCATTTGGAGATTTGTGTATGCAAGAAATCAACTCATCTACTATGACTGCTGAAGCAAGTTTGCACCTCTTTTTGTGAGGGACAACTAAGTTGTCTTGTGCATAATGCAAGTGTTCAGTGTTAAATCTTCTCACAACTAGGAATCCATTCTTCTCATGTAGACCATATGCTGAAATTTTCCAGGGACAATCATCTGCACAGCACTTCACAATCATCTTATGCCTATCATTCTTTACATACCCGTAACCAAAGTTGTGTACAAGGCTATACTTAAATAATGACTCTCTAAAATGTTCAGTGCTAACAAAGGTTTGTCCTTTTAACATCAACAAATCTGTCCATTTTGATGAATTTATCACCGTTATTGGGGTTGGCAACATTTCCATACCTAGACTTCCTATCAGTGTTAGCACATCTTGCACGAGAGATATGTTTATGTTGTCATGTCTAGATCCAATTCAATTGGAGATACTGATATTCCACAAGGGCCAACCAAGTCATCTAATTGCATAAACAAATACAGCTATTGAGTATTACAGTTCAATTTATCAAAATTGGACAGATTTCTTATCCTACACACAATCTTAATAAAACCAGTTGAAAACAACTTACTCTTGTGCACTGTCCAGCTGTGACACTTATGTGAAGTCTTTCTTATTCTCACAAACATAAACATGGCCACTACTATTGTTATACTTAATTACTTGTCCAACACCAATATCGTCAACAAGATCCAAGAATGTGTCCTAGCAAAGCTAACTGTGTACTTCATTTTATATTCACAAGTCCCTGGCCACACATCATGAGCTACCATGCATTGTAGTTCTTCATATGTCATCCCTTCTCTCATCAATCTTCTAGTAATGATGCTCCCTTCATAAATGAATTTTCCTTCTAAGGTCTTTACAAAGTGCCCTCCAACATGAAAGATGCAAAATAACTGTTTCCCACTACTGCTAGCCATTTATCCTCTGCTGCTGCACATCATTCAAGTATGACTTTCAATCAACTTTTAGTAATTAAAAATAGTGTATGTTTACATCAGCAATTTGACAATTGACAACAAAAATTAGTATTTTCACAACATTAGATTGCTTTTTCTCGTACACAACTAGAATTAGCAAATTTAGAATCGTAATGCATATTTTTACCATTCCTCTGCACATTTACCTATCATATAACCCATTCCAACCCACACACCCATTTCCCTTTCATTTTGGCCTATTAAGTTCTTTCAGCAGCACATTATACTCAATGTGCACCCACTTTTCAAAAATCACAAACACCACATCTTTAATAACTTAAAACAACATGAGCATGAATTTCTTAAACCATAAACACCATCAGATTTGCAACTCACTCCCAACCTACATACCCATGCACTTAAATACTCATTTCTTCCTCATTTACCCATCACAACCCACCTGTGCTAACCAAATCACACGAACAAAACCAAAATTTTGAAAACAAAATCTTACCTCCCATGCCAAGCTGATGCCACTTCTAGAGAAGATGCAACACCGTAGGGTACACTTGCGATTTCTCTCTCTTGCACCAACTCTGGCTTGGAGTTCGACAGACAGCGGAGGGACGGACCTCAAAAGTAAAGCTCCGCCACTGTGTTTTCTCACCTCATGGTTGTCAACTATCTCCCTTCATCACTGGTGCATTGTATGGGAGAAGCAGGAAATAGCACCAACTCTCCCCTTTCTATCTTTCTTCTCTCTTTTCCACCACTGATAATATGTCTCATTTTCGGAGGGAAATAAGTATTTACTAAGGGCAGTGGCATCATTTCATTTGTGGAATTAATATCAGATTGGCCCCTTAGTCTTGTAGTGAGGTTTCAGAAAGTTTTTGGGGCTCTTTGACATTAATTGTGTTATGTGGTCCTTAAGTGAAAATTTCCCCAGAAATTTCCTAAAAAGTGTCAAATTTGTGGCACATAAAATAATAAACAATTGTTAGAGTTTGGGCATAATAAATCTCATTTTTAGCTTTAAAATAAGTAGTAATTCATTAAATTTAGAGTTGTATGATAAGAGTTATGCTCTTCCAAAGTTGGGCAAAAATACGGGAAATTCAAAAATTTATCAAATAAACAGTACACTTTGACAAATTTCCTGAAATTATTCTAAATGGAATTGGACCTAATGATTATTTTTCCTCCATAGAACTCTTAGCAAGCTTTGCGTGAAAATTGGAACCACATCATTTCAATTTTTTTAGATTTAGTTATGAATTTTCAAAATTGTCCCATTTTTCAAATTAACAGTGTACAGACATGGTGAATAGTACAATTCTGGAATTTAAAATTTTTCATCCAGAAATGTTATGAAACAACTTATATTGATTCTAATTAACATATAACGGGATATAAAGAGAGGTTTGGCACATACAACACCAATAGCCTGAGCTTGATGAGCCCAAGAAAAACCATAGGCTTGAAGAAAAGAAGTAAAAGTTCAAAAATTCTATTTTCCATCCTAAATATAACATCTAATTCGTAATACAATTAGTTTTATAAACTAGATCTTATATTTAGGATAAAAATTATATTTAGTATTAAAGTAGTTGAGATTAGACTTTTGAAACTTAAAGTGTGTGTTGAGCACCTTTTTTTTTTTATTTTAATTTTTCAATAATTGGTTTTTCTATGACACGTTAAAGTTTTCAACTTTGAGATTTTCTGGGTTTTAGGGGATTTATGTAGAGATGAAGATGGGGAGCCAGTACAATTAGCAACTTTCTTTTTGCCATTGAAAACGAGGCAAAACAAGAAAGAAGAGAATTTACTTGGGATGGTGATAAGGTGTTTGGTTCAACATTTATATGCAGAAAATATTTATGGTGAAGCATTGTTCTGATTTTTTAGTGATTACACTCATTTTTTGAAAACTTGTAGTATTACTTTAATCCTTAATATAAGACATAATTAATTAATTTAAGTATATTAAGGATATTAGTTAAATTAGTTAATATGATATGTTTTGGAAGAAAAAAAAAATACCCTAGTCATTTTTTTAATTCCGTCCATCCTTCCGTCCCTCCCTTTCATATTTGATTATCATTGAGGTAATATCAATAGAGTTAATTTGGGAAGACTCTGAGTTTATACCCAACAATAATAATGAACTTGGAATTTTGTTTTAAATTATATGATGGAATTTTGCTCTCCCCATATGTTGATCCACTTTCAATTCAATCCAACTTATATTTGAAACCCATATCAGTTATTGACCTCGTAATTTTGTACCATTTTTGCTAAAAGACGTTGGGTCTCTTGAAAGAAATTAGTTCATCACAATATGATCAACTAAGGCTCAAATTTTCCTCAAAAATGTGCTTATATTTAGTGTTTAATAGCGCCTTAAACATAATTATCTTTAATAAAAAATTTCGCAAGCAAAGCCAACCACCGCGTGTTGTCTTTTGCTATTGCCATGAGTTGATGAGGAGCAAAACATGCATAACCTTAACATATATAAAATGTTGGCAACTAAACCACGCAACATAACATCTAGTTGAAAAGCAAGCATATACCCACAGATACAGTTCCACGATCAAACAAAGAAAATATTTATCTAAAGCAAATAAGAGTAAAAACCAAACAACATGGTGATATATGTTATTTGTCTCCTCGCATACAAAAGCTCAAAGCAACTTTATTCGCCATCAGAACCAGAGACGAAGCTCCAGATCCACTTCACCATTAGAAGCCACAGTGATAAGGCCAGAACCAACTTTCTTGTTCTTCTTCTCCTTCAACCCTTTAAAAGCGCTTGTGTTGTCCTTAACTCACTACAAAAAAATATGCTTTTAGCGACGGAATTTTTTATTTAGTAATGGAATTAGCCACGGATTAGCGACAGAAAATTTCGTTACTAATTATTGATGAAAATTTTCCATCACTAATTCTTGACAGAAATTTTTGTCGCAAATTAACGACGGAAAAATTACGTCGCTAACCCGATTTTTGAAAAAAAAATTAAAATGCCACGTGGCACCTCTACCAATCGCCACGTCATCACTGGTGACCCCCTCCTCGTGTGCTGTGTGCTGCCACCTCACCTCTGCATGTCACATGTCACCACTACATAATTCCCTCCTTAAAGTGACTTCTTCATGGCTCGAACCCAAGACCTCCTCTGTGCGTGTATGCGGCTTTACCAGTTGAGCTGCAATGAAACTATTGACTTATTATGTAAAATTAAATATATATTATTTTACACAAACAATTATATATATTATTAAAAACTAAAAATATACTATATGATAATTTTAATCATAACTATTTTAATGAAAAAATAATTTTTAAATATTTGTTTTACTATTTTTTTATAATGTTTTATTTTTAAAAAAATATTTTTAATACAATTTTAATTTCTAACGACACAAATTTTGAACTTTAAATCATAAATAATTTTTTATAAATATTTTTTAAATTTATTTTTTAATTAACATTGATAAGATATACAATTTAATTATATATGTATTCGGGGGTTTATAAATTAGGATTTAAGATATAATGTCATTGTATAGCTTGATTGTTTTATTCATAAGTGTAGAAAGTAATTCTAGATGGCTAAAGATTAAGTAGGACCATGCTTTTCCCAAGCAACGAAAGTTTTGATCTTTCCAAAGTTCATTGGAACACAGTCTCATAGCATGTCCGGATTTTGATTAAAAAACTCAGCAGAACAATTACTTTGATGGTAATTACAATTACAAAACTCACTAGAGAGCCAACATTCATAATTCAAATCACATTTTAGACATTAACATTTGATTTTATGTAATTACTATAAAGTATCATAATGCGCCCGGATTTTGCGTGAACATTCTAAGATCCAAGATATGCACCGGATTCATTTTCTTAAAATAACCGTAAGTATTGAAGATGGTGGCGGTGGATCATGAATAATGAAACTAATTTCAGTACTTACTATCTTAATGATCACTCTAAGCTCATTAGATCTGAACTGTCTAGATCTTATTTGAACGATTCCGATTTTAAATTTTTAATTAATTATTTTTAGATAGAAATTTTTTTTTTTGAAAAAATGATAATTAAGAGATTGTCTTTATTTTATATTCTATACCTATTAAAATAATTATTTTGAACAAATAAAAATAGAAATAAATTAAATCTGGACCATCTAGATTTCATTTGATGAGTTTAGGATGCTTATCAAAATGATGAGCACAGTATTAGTTCCCGCAAATACTAGTTCAAGATATGTAGCATATTTCTTTTCTTAAAATAACCATAAATATTGAAGATGGTCGCGATGAATCGCCAGATATCGATTATAGTTTTTAGTTTCAATGAAAAATTCTCAGCACAGGATTAAGATCAAATAGAAGCTAAGAAACAAACAAGTAACTAAAATAAGAACTCATGCGTGATTGTGAGAATGCATGAAAAATATTGCAAATGAGACTGAAGGGAACTCATACTCCCTGGTAGTCAAAGGTCCCGATGGATTGAGTCTAGCTTGTTGAAGTAAACAAGTCATCGGCTCAATAAAATTAGCTTGACATACAGCGCCAGCAGCTTCAGGTCGATGAGTCCCTGCTGAGAAATTATAGGCTTGATCAAAAATATCTTCAGTAACATATTTGCCATTTGGCTTTTGAGGATTGGAGCAATAAGCACATTTCTTGATTTTAAACTGGGTTTTATTTGGGGATGTTGATGTTTTCAATTTTGGGGCTCTTTTGGTATTAGAGGGTTTAGATACAGATGAAGATGGGGAGCCACTGAGATCAATGACTTTCTTTGCCATTGCCCTAAAAATGAGAGAAGACAACAGAGAAGAGAGTTTACTTGGTATATTGCTGAGAAGCACGGGTAAGCATTGATAGGCATACAATATTCATGGTGAATTAAAAGGAAAAACTACTCATAGATGCGAGCCTGTAGATTAATTGTCCAATGGTATCTAAATTTAAGCATTGATACTTCTTTTAAAGTATCTGTATTTTTTTTTTTTGCGCAGGCTAAAATATACTTTTAATTTGGTAACTTTATACAATCTTTCATTTGATCCTTTAATTATAAAAAAATATATTTTTAGTCATTTAATTCTAAAACCGTTAACAAAAAATAATGATATTAAGATTTTAAATGTTGATGAAACATTCTTAAATACTAACATATTAAGTTTAACTTTCAAAATAATAATAATTATTATAAAAAATCATTGTTTAGGATTAATAATTTTATAGTTAAAGGACTAAAAATATACTTTTTAAAATTAAAATACTAAAATACTAAATTAAAACCTTTTATAAAGTGAAACAATTAAAAGTATACCTAAACTTTTTGTGGACTGTATGAAAAATCTGGGTATCATGGGCAATTTTCGCTTATTAAAAGAAAATTGAAATTGAGGATCATAAGGAAAATTAATCATTATAATGACTTTAAATATATTTTCTTTCTTGTCATCAAACAATATATAGGCAAAGTGGTGGGGCCCACTTGTCTTTGGAACCCATACTTGTGTTAAAATATTACTACTTTTCCTCATATCCTTAATATAAGAGTTAGTTTGACATTCAATTTAATCTTAAATATAAGACCCTAATATATTTTGTCTTTCATATTTATTATTTTTTTAAAGTAGTCTTTATAGGAGTTATACATGTTAAATATTTCATCAAATAGTAGTTCTCGCTAATACACATAATTAACAAAAATATTTTAGGAAAAATAACATATATTTATTACAAAAAAATAACTTAACTAATATTTAATAATGTGCATTAAAACTAGCCTTCGATGGGAATCCTTTACTATCAATAATAATATTTTGGAGAAAAAGTTATAAATTTGGCAAACAAAGTATATTAATATATTATATTTAGGATTGAATTTAACTTCTAACTAACTCTTATATTAAGAGGTAGTATCATATTAATTACTTTTAATTTAATTTCTCACGTAATCTCTCTCCGCAATACAACAAGGGTACTTGTGAAAAAGAAGAATTTAATGCAAAGTAGCTTATATTTAAGATCAGGAAGACCTTCTAAAAAATATTCCTCTGGTTCTATTTATAAGGCAGAAAGAAAATTTTTTTGGGTCATATTTATTAGTCACTTCATTAAAGTTTCAGTGTGAATGTATTATTGTGTCTTTCATTTATTATAATATACTTCTTTTTATTCTTATTATAAGTTTCAAACAACTAATTTACAATAATAAATAATTAGCTAAAATTAGTTTTAAAATATAAATAAATTAGAAATATACTTTTGTCTTCAAATATGCCCTTATAATAAATGAGAAAAGGGACAAAAGAGAATGTGTAGGAAAATGTGATAAGAGAATAATTAAGGACAACATGAGAAAAAATACATTAAATATTAAGATAAACCCAAATTGAAGCTTATAAAATGGGCCACACCCTTTCTCAAATTTGAAGGTTATAAATAGGATTAGATAGAGTAGATAGTTATTTTTTTAAAATTTATATATATTAAATAGGGATAAAGTTCAAAAGTTATTATATTTTAATACAATGTTAATGTATTTTAAGGTTTTTCTTGGTTTATGTGAAAATATTGAAAATGCCTTATAAATAAAACTATATGAGTATATTTTAAGAATGGAAGTGGTAACCCTAGTTATCTAATTTTTTTTTTTCAATGAATATGTGACTGGGTTGGATTTAAACATTATCAGGCCTAATTAGAAGTTGCTTAAGCAACCAAATCTCCTTTCATTATGACAAAGCCTCCGTTTAGAATCATGTTTAGAATTGTTTATAAGTACATTTCATATAAACTGAGATAAAAAAAATTTCACATATTTACTTAGTATTTTATAAATAACAATTAAAAAGCTATTTAAAGGTCATTCCAAACGGCACGAAATATGGATCGGATACATATTTGAATAACATTTTACTTTCCTAGCCTACCATGTGTTATGATCTTCGTTCCCTTTTTATGTTTTTACGAGAATACACGTACGCGTACAAATAATGTTAAAATATATATCCCCAAGTCTTTACAAAAAGTCGAAAAATAATTTATGATAAAAAAATTTAGACTGCAAAATTTACAATCTTCCTTTCGGCGTTTTAAAAAAAAAAGTAATTAACCAAGCTTAATATGTGAGCACTTGTAAAGTAACACCCCAGCGCTATTTTTTTGCCTTTTTATTTCCAATGTTTATGGTTAAAAGAAAGTAGAATTATAATCAGATTCTAAGAAAGGAATTTAATTACCTTAAAATACATTAACAAATAAAGAGTAAGTGTGTTTAGATTGTCGTTGGAGACTCTTAACGTGCATTGGGAAGAGCTAAACGTGCAGTGCAGGGAAATTTGATCTTAATGATTCGTTTGGATCATCTTTTTGTCAAATTAACTTATGGAGGAAAAGCTCCTTCAACACAAAAGTCATTTTTAGGAGCTTTTGGCATGCAAAACCTAGAGAGAGAAAAAGATGATAATAAGAAGAAATATAAGAGTATTTAAGAGGTTCCTATCTTGACTCAATAATTTATTTTTTAAAAATAACTTAAAATTTTAATTACTTTAATTTATTATTTTTCTAAAAATATATCAAATTGCATGCATATGATGCGTTACTTTCGCTTCTTAATATAACACCTCAATAGACTAATTTAAACATATTAAGGGCATTAAATAAATTATAACCTTAATTTTAATTTTACAATTATCACATTAATATCATGTAATAAAAAATACTACTATTCAATAACGTTCATGTTTTTTTCAGTCATTTTACACCTAAACTTACTTTTCTATTAATCATTCGGACAAGTTTCAGCTTTTTTAACTGACTTCTCATAGGCATTAATCTAAACATAAATCACTTACACTAATTGACTTTTACTCTAATTTAAGTTTGCAAAAGTCAGTTGGAATAAAAATTAGTTTTGCTACTACTAGTCCAAACACACATAATTAACCAAGCTTAATACGTCTGCACTTGTAAGGTAACACCCCTGCACTATTTTTTTTTTTTTTGCCTTTTTCTTTCCAACGTGTATGATTAATGGAGAATTTAAGTCCATCGACAAGTAAAGAGTAAATAATGACAACATGTTTAGACTGGTCACTTGTTATTGGGACTTTTTAGTAATTAAATTTTTTTACTTGAGACCTCTTAGTAATTCTTCCTAAAGGACAACTTTTTTTCTCATTGAGTGAGGGAAAAAAAGAAACTCAAATTCATAGTAAAATTAAGGATTATTTTAGGTGTGTAGTAAATAAGGAGAGATGGACATGCTTATAAGTTTTTTAGAATGAGTAAATTTCTGCATAGAAAAAAAATGAGTAAATTTTTGGTTCAATAAATCTGCTGCTAATGTAATCAAGATTTTTTTAATGAATTTTAATTCTCTTTTGAAAAATATTTCTTATTTTTTCAAATTATTGTAGCAAAACGCACGCAAGATTTTACAAGACTCCCTCCCTCCCTCCCTCTGTGTGTGCGTGTGTTGGTGATGGATAAGCTGCTTTAGCAATCATAATTTGCTAATTGGTAATAAATAGGCTTTTAGAAACTATAAAATTAGAAAACTGAAAAACAGTGGAATATAGCAAAATGTTTATTTTTCTCACAATTTGCATTTTTTTCCCCGTTAAAAGGGCTTTTTGCTTCGGGAGCAAGAAGTATAGAAAAGAATGATATAAAACAAGAAATAAAAAAGTAATAAAATTAAACAAAAAAATGAAAAATTTCCAAATTAATGTTATTTAAACTTTTCTTAACAAAAAGACACCAATATATTATACAGAGATGCCATTTTTTTAATGAGGAATTACGATAAGGTTCTAGAAGAAGGATTTAATCACCCAAAACTTTTATAACGACTAAGGAGTATGCAATAATAAGTTTTAATAACTTAACAAACAGCGAGGGGAGGCCTGGGTTGCGTCGCTTTCTTCTACCTTGTTCCAACGGTTGGTCTATTATTTGGAAGGAAAATGGCGATCGTTCTCTCTGGGAAAAATGCAGCTCTAGTTCCTCAGTCCACTGAGGAAAATGATTTGCTCATTCGAAGCTCAAAAAAGATAAAGAATGGACTTATAAATCAAGGAAGCACCTCACGAATGGAAGAGAAGCCAAAGCTGGGAATGAAGCCTATAGCTAGTCACAGAACTGGACCTTCTTTCGCTGATACCTTGAAAGGAGTTAAGAGACAAGAGGAACAGACGGAAGATGACAAGGAAGATGATGAGGAAAAGTCGAATGATTCTTTGTCTGATAGTTCTGAAATGGAATATGGGAAGAAAGAGCCACTGGTCAGGATAAGGGAAGATCCTAATAGGAACTTCCCGACTTTCCATTTCTCTGGGAGATTGAAAAAAAGACTCTCCAGAGCGTGGAAGAAAGTTGTGATAGTGAAGTTGCTAGACAGGCATATCGGTTACGAGGCTTTAGAATCTCGTTTGCAAACTCTGTGGGCCCAGAAAGGAGTCATCAGCTTGGTCAACATTGGTTATGGATATTTTGTGGTAAAGCTTTCTAACAAAGAAGACTACTTTAATGCCTTGACTGGAGCACCTTGGATGCTCTACGATCACTACCTTACGGTGAGACCATGGGAACCAAGGTTTAATCCTGCAAGGGCTACCATTGACAAAGTTGCAGTGTGGGTGAGACTCTCTCGAGTTTTCCTGGAATATTATGATGAAGAAGCTCTTACTATTATCGGCAATAGAATTGGAGAAACTTTAAAGGTTGATATGAACACCTCTTGCCAACTAAGAGGCCACTATGCTAGAATTTGTGTATTAATTGATTTGGGGAAGCAGCTAATGTCAGGATTTTCTTTAGATGGAGAAGATTGCTTTGTTGAATATGAAGGCCTGCATTCTTTATGCCTTAACTGTGGTATCTACAGGCATCGATCTGAAACTTGTCCTTCATAAAAACCACAAGCAGATAACAATGAAGGGGCTAATGGCTCTTTGTTAATAAAGATGATCAGTGGCGGGTTGTGCAAAAGAGTCACTGGCAACGAAGGGGGAAAGAGAAACAAGGTGAAATTCTCCAGCAACAAGGCCCCGGAACAAGATTCGACGTCCTTGCTGATGTGGATAATAATTTTGAATTAACAAAAGAAATTGAGGATAATGTGGTACCTACAGAGCCAGAGGCACAGCACGTACAACCTGATAGTGCATTTGCTAATGCAATCCGAAGTGTGACTAGTAGAAAGAACGTGCAGAAAAAAAGACAGAATAAAAATAACAAACGTCCTCTTGAGGTGGTCCCGATCCCAACAGTGGAGAGAGCTATTACACGAGAAAATGAGGGAAGAAGGGAGAAAAGATCATGAGATTTATTCACCAACCATGTGAGAAACAACGAGATTCTAATGCTTACTCTAGAGGATTCAAATGAGAAAGAACCTGAAAACAAGGAAAGTCTCGGTGAAAACGACAGAATACAAGATGATGAACAACCAGAAAATGTTTGTATGGAGCATCTGGCAGAACCGCCTTCACGACCTCATGATCCGGGTGAAGGAGCCATGAATGAAAGGGTTAATTTCATTGGGCCGCGTGATTGAGCCCAACCCTGATGAAGTCAAAATGAGTGATCAAAGTGTGGGGTCTTTTGTCCCTAAAACACCCCTAGGGAATTAATTGGGCCTGTTTTAATTGGGCTTGTTTTCCCCCAAATTTCTTTTATGGATTACATACTTTTTTGAAACACCAGATGGGCTTGCGGTAAAAGTGTCTCTAGGAATTTATAGTCAGTTTTTAATGGGTCAAAGCCCATGTTGCTTTTTCTCTCTGAAACAAAGTGTGGAAATGAAAATAAGTTCCACAGCCTCCCTTCAATGGGTTTCGACCAGCTCTCTATTATCCTAAGCCATGGTAGATCTGGCGGCCTGATGGTATGGTAGCGTGGAGAAGTAATATAATTGATGTCGATATACTTCATACCAACCGGCAATACTTTCATCTAAGATGCTCTACCTCCGGCAAACCCAATTTTTTGTTGACAGCAATTCATGCGATACCGCATTCAAATTTGTGAAAAGATTTGTGGGAGGATTTATTCAATCCCTCAAACTCAATTACTGTGCCTTGGGTTGTTTGCGGAGACTTCAATGACAATGAGTAAAGGCAAGGTCACTTAAAGAATGCTAAATGAGAAGCATGAATTACTACAATGTCTAAAGGAGAAAATAATTGGAAAGAGGAAATAATATCCCACAAGATAGCTTCATTTGTTTCGTGGCTAAACCTGACAATCTTTGTAAATTGTTAGATTGAAATCAACACTTGAAGCAATTGAACACTAGAAGAAAAGCAAGGAGAATTAATGATCCAGCAGAGGGAGCACTGGAAACACTTGGGGCTAAAACTGTGATTTCCATGAAATCTTGGCCCATTCAAAATGTGGTAAAAGTTGACCCTGGAAACATATTTATGAGAGGCAGATTGTAGACTTATCTCTTGCTTTGACCCTTTGCAGGAGAATACCGAAGATAACCAATCCGGTTGGTGAGAAAAAGCAAGATAAAAATATGTGATAGCATTCATAATCTCGTGTCATTGCAGGAGGATTAAGTATATGAATGGATATGGTGATTATAAAAAGCTCAAAAATCACATGTTTGCATTTATGATTATGCATTTGAAGAAGGGGACATGACCATAAATTTTGTTCACTAAATGCGGCAAAAAATATTGAATGTTTGGGACAAACAAAGCATAAAAATTTTGTGGAGAGAAGGTCTAAGAGCTATCTTTTTAAAATGAATGGATGTCTGAAAATAATTTAGATCTTTTGTACGAAACAAAAACATCACAAATCCTTGTCTATCTTCCCTCAAATTTTGACAGAGTTACAGTATTGATGGAACATAACTCTTCATTATTCAGAGTTTGCCATGCAGTACAAGACCACGTTTGCCTCAGGATGAACGCAGGTTGGCCTGGGAGAGGGATATCCATAATCTCGCTTTGAAGCATTGACATCACAGAGGCCATAGTGGGCCTATCTTTTGCAAGTTCTTGCACACATAATAGACCTATATGCATGCATCTCAACATATCCTTGAAAAAGCTTGCATCATATATTTGTGGATCTATTAAAAGGGTACCATTGCCATCAATCCATAATTTCCATGCCTAGAAAAATTTACACAAAAAAAAAAAAAGACAATTATCAAACATCAAAATTTATATTAATTAAGACAAAGACGTTTAATACCTTTTCCAAGAAAGGAAGGCAAATTGGAGAGACTTAAAAAACCTAAAAGCATAAAAGATTCTGCATTTTCATAAAAACTTGTGTTCTGCTAATAATCTTTATTAGCAAAACACCAAAGCTAAAAACATGATTTTTCTGAATAAAGTCCTTCAGTTGCATATTTAGGAGAAATGTAGCCACTGCATTTGAACGAGTATTTGAGCTCTCAATGTTCTATCAATATTCTTATCAAGGACAAGTAAAAGGAAAACTTACAATGTTCTAACAATTCTTTCTGTATTTGCTTGGTCTTGACCACCTTTGAAAAGTTTAGTCATTTTAAAATCTGATATTTTTGGATTCATTTGTTCATCAAGTAATACGTTACTTACCTTCAAATCTCTATGTATAATTCTTGATCTTGAATCTTTGTAAAGATAAAGTAATCCCCTAGCTATTCCCTCAAGTATGCTGAAGTGTTTTTCCCATCCCAACCATTTTTGTTGCAATGGATCTACAAAATATTATTTTAGGAATAACCATAGCATTCAAACCCATGGGAAGTATTTCTTAGAGACATGTACTTAGAAACATGGAAAGCATTGGTACAAATGTTAAGAGATAACAAGGTAAAATAAGAGTTGAAGTGCCAAAAGAGACATCCAAGACAATAAACTATCACATGCATAGAAGATGAGCACTAACCAAAGATATAAGTATCCAAACTTTTGTTTGGTAGATATTCATAAACCGGCATCTCTTTTCTTTCAATGCAACAACCGAGAAGTTTAACAAGGCTTCGGTGTTGAAGTTTAGAAATTAACTCCACTTCATTAATAAATTCTTCAACACCTCGTCCAAATGATCTCGAAAGTCTTTTTACAGCTATTTCTTGTCCATCTTTAAATTTCCCCTGAAATAAATGAACAAAGACCTCCTGTAAAAACAGCTAAAACCTTTATCTAATTAATTTCATAAGACTTGAAAAAATGATGAATAAAAAAAAGTGAATACCACCTTGTATATGGACCAAAACCACCCTGCCCAAGTTCATTTGCTATGTCAAAGTTGTTTGTTGCAGTTGCCAACTTTCTAAAATCAAACTGTGATACTTCTTGAATTTTTACTTGCTTTAGTTTTGTAATCCCCCTTGTTGTAATGATCCCCTGTGTTTTGCACATATCAATCCATTTCATCAATATACCATCAAAATTATAACAAGCTACACTTCGCAAGTCATAAGTAATTTCATTCATTTTTCAAATTCGTCACAAGAGAGCGTGATTAGTTTTATTTTGTAAATAAAATATAAATTAGCAACATTTTCTCATATGAAGTGTTTTTGGGTAGGGGTAGAGAGAGTAAAAAGAGGAGGAGAAATGTGACTTCCATTGCCCAAAGCAAGGATTTATTCGCCTCATCGCTCAAATCATTATTAATGCCCTGAATGAACTATTAGAGTAAAACATAACATCACCTTTTTGCTTTGACCATTTTTTCCACAAGAAAAATCCAGAGGCTGTTATGAGAATAGTTCCTATCACAACTGATATTACAGCTGGTATTAATTGTCATATTCTTCTTGCATGTACCTTTATCAAAGAAAACAAGAAGAAAATTCATATAGAATTCATTTTCTAACAATAAGTTCAATGCTATACTACAAATATTGCAATCACAAGAGGTTTAAAAATAAGGAAAAATGGGCAATAACGCTTTCAAGTATATATATAATTTAAATTCATCTATAAATATATCACACGTGGCCTTGTTTGCAATCAACAACCACAACAGTGAAACTCCTTGTCATATGTCTTTTGGAAAAGCATATAAATATTATCATTAACATGGATAAGTAATACAAAATATATAATGCTAAAACGACATTTCAAGTTCTATATCAAGTTCACTTTATGTATTAAAAAAAAAAAAATTTGGTTCAGTCCAAGGCGTTAATGAAATTTCTGGAATTGAAAAACGTACCAAGTTCTGAGGAGCCGAGACGTAAGTAAAGATCCACCCCAGCTGGTGAGTTGCTCATTAAGTCAACTAAATCTCCATTCCAAAACATACAGCCAAGACCTGCGTCATATGCATAAGCTTTGCAAGAGCAATTCTTCAGGCGTGGAGTTTGACAATTTATAGTATCTGTAAAGTTATAAGGTAACGTTTCTACATGATCTGGTACTTTTACACTTTCCAACTTTTAGAAAGCCATCTGCTTGGCCACCTTGAGAGACATTATTATTGTCTCTCTCACACTGAAGTGCTTCTCTTCTCACACACCCACCTGTCCAATTCTGCCTTGCCCATTCTTCTTTGTTATTTGGTTCAAACCCTCTCAAGCAGCTGCAGATTGGTGAGCTCTGCTTATTGCAGATCCCAAATGGGCCACATTTACCATAAACATCACACTCAAAGTCCCCAGTTACCCACCCAACTTCCCTTATATTTTTCTGGAAATTCCAACCTCGTTGTTCTAATCTGCCTTGAGAATCTATTGTATAAATCATCAGTAAAGACTTGTCTGTGAAATGAAAAGATACTTCAACAGTTCCTTCCTCTTCTTTCACTTGAAGCCCATTTCCAAGTGTAGATGATCTCCAAGGTACTCCAAGAATGTCTGAACCATTCCATGGACCACTTCGCCAGTAAGGACGATTGTCTTTCCACACAAATACTTGTGCAAAATTAAGGTGTTCAAGACTGCAAGAAAATTCTCCTGAGGATGGTTCCGATGTACTTCTCCATGATGTAAGTTGTACTTTCTCACCTGTTCGTTGATTAGTGCTAAGTTTCATGTCATGTAACAACGTATCACAAGGATGTTGGAAACTCTCCCATATCATTGCTCCTGTAATTCCATCTACGAGTACAAGGTTGCCAGAATCCAAGAGTTGAGCACTGGAATTTGCTGTAATATGTGAGACATTTGTTGACCAGACAACCTTTTTTTGCCCATTTAAAACAAGAAGATTGCCATTCTCTGATATTGTGAGAACCCCAGAAGAATCAGTCAGTGGGTTGTTTCTGTTTGCTACCCAAACAATAGTGGATTCAGTCATAAGCCAAATTCCAAAGTAGCGATTTGTGGAATTCTCAGACCTGAAGAATCCGAGCGTGAATATGCTATTATTTGAGCTTATTGTTTCTGGTTCTTGGATCAGCAGAGATGGCGTAATGGTGTGCAAGGCACAGACCAGAGCAGAAAAAGAGAACAAATATATAAGAAAAGTAAGTGACAGGAAAGCATTTTTACTGAATCCAATATACATGTTGATTATCGGCAAATGGAGGCAGAGAATTATGGGTTTTTGAATGTTGTAAAGGACTACTGTTTCCCTATTCTTCTCCTGCTCCAGTAACTTGGAATACTCGTAGTCATTTGGACGTAAAAGACTTAACATATTGTTCACTAATTTTTGAACTTCTCATTTATTGATCAATTTTTCTGTAAGTGGGACCATTTTCTAGTTTTCTAAGCAAGCTGTAGAGAGTAATCAATCAAGTTAATGCTTAATTAGCCGCCAAAGACTATTGAATCAAGTTGAACCATTTTTTCTCAAATTCTGATAGGTGCTTCTTCCGCATCTGTGGTTTTCTCAAATTTTTCTGCCTCGCATGATTTGAATTGAAGTTCCTAGACAGAGATAAGTACTCAGAAAAGAAAAGAAACTAAAAAGGAAAAAAACTACTAAGGAAAAAAGAATTTAGGTTACTATGGGCTTGGTTTCTTGTTTTGAAAATAATTTTTTATCTTTAAAAACAGAAAAACAAAAAGACTTGTTTGGTAATTTGTTTTTAATTGATTGTTTTAAAAAACAAAAAACAGTAATATGTTTTTAAAAACCAAAAAACCAAAACAACTTTTATATGTTTTCTTGTTTTTGTTTTTGTGTTTTTTATTTTTTGTTTTGAAAAATTTTGAGAAATCTTCTTCTCTTCTCATCCACTATCCACCACTCATCATTATCAGGGACAACTATCACCTACCAAATGTAGTTTTCTATAGTTTTTTTTTAAACATGATTTTTTAAAATTATTATCCAAACAAATTCTTTTGTTTTTTGTTTTCAAAACTTGTTCTAAGAAACAATTTTATAGAATTGTTTTGAGAACAAAAAAACAAAGAACAAAAACAAACAGGCCTTATGTATTTCTTCTTTAAAAAAAATATTTTTAATGTGGTGAAAACGCCATATTTGAATTTTAAATTCTAAAATTAAGATGAAACAAAACATTAATCGGTTGATTGATCATCATTGATGAACTCATTAAAGCACCTTGTTGAAATATTCGCCCACCATAGTTGATCAAAGTAAAAGGTCAAAGTCTTCTATGCGCGTGGGTGTGACCAAATACTTATTTTCTTCTCAAGTCCTGAAAGAAACTGCGTAGCATTACACGTGTCTGATTTCTATGATAATAAATTGCAAAAAGATATACCAAGAACCACTTACAAGAATTCACGCATTTGATTTGTAAAGAATGACTCACCATGTTTTTTATACCAAACATATTACAAAGATCTGATAGTATATAACAAACACAAGTCAAATTTTACATATACAATTGAGCATTTGGAGGGAACATGATCACAAGTATTCATCACATACAGAAAAACATATTAAATGATTAGGGCTAACAAAATAAAATTTTTTGCAGCTAGAGACAAGGTTTGCAGCTGCCTTAATGAATATCATGAAAGCTGATATGTCAATGAAGAATGCATTAGATCCTTCAAATGAAATAAGATCAACACTAACCAATCTCTATCTTGCCTCAAAATATGAGTGAGTTACATTATTGGTGGAATACAACTCATCATTCTTTGGTGTTTGCCATGGAGTACATGACATAGTTTGCTTGAGGATGAATGCAAGTTGGCTCGGCGGAGGGATATTCATAATCTCACTTTGAAGCATTAACATTACAGAGGCCATAGTAGGCCTATCTTTTACAATTTCTTGCACACATAGAAGACCTAGGTGTATGCACCTCAAGATATCCTTGTAAGAGCTTGCATCATATATTTGTGGATCAATTAAAGGTATAACATGGCCATCTATCCATAATTTCCATGCCTAGACAAATTTACAAGAAAAAGAATGACAATTTTCAGAATTCAATATTGTGTTTATCAAGACAAAAGCATTTAAGACCTTTTGCAAGAAAGGAAGGTAAATTGGAGAAACTTACAAAACCTAAAAGTGTAAAAGATTCTGCATCTTCATAAAAGCTAGTATTTTTTCTCCCACTAATAATCTCTAGTAACAAAACGCTAAAGCTAAAAACATCTGATTTCTCTGAATGGAGTCCTTCAGTTGCATATTCTGGAGAAATATAACCACTGCCTTTGAATACATCTTTGAGCTCTCAATATTCTATCAATATTCGTATTTAGGACAAAGAGAAAAAAAAAAGAATTAACTTACAATGTTCCAACAATTCTTTTTGTGTTTGCTTGGTTTGGTTCACCTTTGAAAAGTTTAGCTATCCCAAAATCTGATTTTTTTTGGATTCATCCCTCCATCTAATAATATTTTACTTGCCTTTAAATCTTTATATATAATTCTTGATCTTGAATCTCTATGAAGATATAGTAATCCTCTAGCTATTCCTTCAATTATGTTGAAGCATCTGCCCCAACCCAAGTATTTTTGTTGTAGTGGCTCTACGAAAAATTATTTTAGCGAAAAGTGATGAAGGAGAGCAAATTCTCATAGGAAGACTCCTCATTTACATCCGAAAATATGGCAGAAAAATAATAAATATAACGGTGGTATTATTTGGCGTATCGTAGGCGACTTCTTTTGACTTGGCTATATTGTAAATAATATCTGCTGCCAACAGGCTACTTTTACCTTCACAACTATTGAACTTGCGCATAAAAAGATATGAAAGCAAATTGATTATTAATCTTAAACGCTCAATCATTTTTCCTGGCCCCCTGTTTCTTTTGCAAGGCATAAAAGACATCCAATACAGTAAACTATCATGTGCATAGAAAATGAGCACTAACCAAAGATGTGTGCATCTAAACTTTTGTTTGGTAAATATTCATACACGAGTGTCTCTTCTCCTTCAGTGCAACAACCAAGAAGTTTAACAAGGTTTCGGTGTTGAAGTTTAGAAATCAAATCGACTTCATTAATAAATTCTTCAATACCTTGCCCAGTTGATCTTGATAGTCTTTTTACTGATTTCCCCTGAAAAAAAAAAAGACAAAAAACCTCCCATGAAAGTGATAAAAACATTAATCTACTTAATTTCTTATGACTTGGAAAATAATGAAACGAAGAAAGAAGGATAGTGAATAGCACCTTATATACCGGACCGAAACCACCCTGCCCAAGTTTATTTGCTTTGTCTAAGTTGTTTGTTGCAGCTGCCAACTTTCTAAGATCAAACAATGATAGCTCTTGATTTTTTACTTGCTCTTTTGTAATCCTTCTTATGTTATGCTGCATTTCCCCTGTGCTTTGCACATATCGTTCCATATCATCCATATATCATCAAAATCATAACATGCTACAATTTCTAAGTAATGCCGTTCATTCTTCAAATGCACAAGAAATTATGTTTAGTTTTATCTTTTGAAAAAGGTATAAATCAACTATATTTTTTCTCACATATTATGTGTTTTTGGGGTGGGGGAGAAAGAGAGGATAAAAAGAGAGGGAGAAATGTGACTTCACTTTCCCAAAACAAGGATTTATTCACCTTAACACTCAAATCACTGACAAAACATCACCTTTTTGCTTTGGCCATTTTTTCCATAAGAAAAATCCAGAGGCTATAATCAGAATAGTTCCTGTTAAAACCGATATCACAGTTGGTGTTTTCATATTCCTCTTGCCTGGACCTGTATCAAAATAAGAAGAAAATTCATATAGACTTCATTTTCTGACAATAATTTCAGGGCTACACTACACATGTCCTAATCAAAAGAGCTTTAAGTGTGTGTGTGTGTGTATATAATTTAAATTCATCCTTAAACATATAACGCGCTCTAGTTTGCAATCAACGACCACAATAGTGAACTCACAAGAACAGCATTCCAAATGTCATGAATCTATTGAAAAAGCATACAAGTAGTATGACTGGCGTGAATACTGAGGGAATATTATGCATTCATTATAAATATTCGTTATGATTGATAGCTGTTATTACTATTCATTAATAATAGGCTTTAATAGGTTTTAGTCCCTCATTTATGAGACTGTATGTCCCTCTTATGCATATATAATCCCCTTCTGCATCAGTATACAATGCAAGAAGTAAGAATATCATTTTCTATCTAAAATGTTCCACAAACACAAAACAGAATATGATAAGATAACTAATAACTATATGACAAAATATATAATGCTGAAGCGACATTTCAAGTTTGGTATCAAATCCTACTTGAGTATCAAATATATGTTTTCATTAACTAAAAAAGATACCTATCTAGCAACCAAAAAAGAAAAAAACGAAACTAAAAAGATACCTTGTTCAGAGGAGGCAAGAAGTAAGTAAAGATCCACCCCTCCAGGTGAGTTGCTCATTAAGTCAACTAAGTCTACATTCCAAACCATACAGCCAAGGCCTGGTTCATATGCATAAGCTTTGCAAGAGCAATTCTTCAGGCATGGAGCTTGACAATCTATTGTATCTATAAAATTATCAGGTAACGTTTCTGCATGATCTGGTAAGTTTACGCTTTCCAACTTCAAAAACCCATCTATCTGGCCACCTTGAGAACCATTATTGCTTATCTCACATTGAAGTGCTTTTATTCTCACATACCCACAGCTGGGCCAATTCTGCCTCTCCCATTCTTCTTTGTTCTTTGGTTCAAACCCTCTCAAGCAGCTGCAGATTGGTGAGCTTTGCTTATTGCATATCCCGGATGGGCCACATTTCCCATAAACATCACACTCAGAATCCCCAGTTGTCTTCCCAACTTCCCATATACTTTTTTGGAAATTCCAACGTCGTTCTTCTAATCTACCTTGAGAATCTATTGTAAAAATCACCAACATAGACTTGTCTATGAAATAAAAAGATACTTCAAAACTTCTTTCCGCTCCTTTCACTTGAAACCCATTTCCAACCATACATGATCTCCCAGGTATTCCAAGAAAGTCTGAACCATTCCATCGACCACTACGCCAATAAGGATGATTTTGCTTCCACACGAATACTTCTGTAACATTGTGGGGTTCAAGACTGCAAGAAAAATGCCCAGAGGATGGATCATATGCATTTTTCCATTATGTAAGTCGCACTTTCTCAACTTTTTGTTGATTAGTACTGAGTTTCATGTCCTGTAATAATGTCTCACAAGGATGTTGGAAACTCTGCCCCATCATTGCTCCAGTAATGCCATCAACGGGTACAAGGTTGCCAGAATCCAAGAATTGAGCACTGGAATTTGATGCAATATGTGAGACATGTGTTGACCAAACAACCTGCTTTTCCCCATTCAAAATAAGAAGATCACCATTCTCTGATATTGTGAGAATCCCAGAAGAATCTCTTAGTGGGTCATTTCTATTTGCTACTCAAACAATTGTGGATTCAGTCATAAACCAAATCCCTAAGTAGCGATTTGTGGAATTCTCAGGACTAAAGAATCCAAGCGTGAACATGCTATTATTTGAGCCTAAACAAAGAAGGAGAACAAATGTACAAGAAAAGTGAGTGACAAGCAAGAATTTTTACTGAATCCAATGCACATGTTGATTATGGGGAAATAGAGGCAGTGAATTATGGGTTTTTGAGTCCTGTGAACAACTATTTGCCTATTTTTCGCCTACTCCAATGATTTAGAGCATTTAGTCGTCAAAGACTTGACATATTGTTCACAAATTTTTCAGGCCTCTCATTCATTTATCAATTTTTCTGCAAATGGGAACTTTTTCTAGTCTTCCAAGCAAGCTGTAGAGAGTAAACAATCAACTTTCAATACATACATTTGATTTTGTGATATTTCTCTGCCCCACCAGTGACAACTGATGTAGTGGAAGTTAGTGCTTAATTAGACGCCGAAGACTATTGAATCAAGTTGAACCATTTTTTTTTGTCACATTCTGACACGTGCTTCTGCATCTGTTGTTTTCTCAAATTTCTCTGTCCCACATGATTTGAATTGAAGTTCCTAGTGAAAGATCAGTAGTCACAGGGAAAAGAAAGAAGGAAAGAAAGAGAGAAAGAAAGGAAGGAAAACAGAGGGAAAAAAAAGCCACTGACAGAAAAGGAATTTGGGTTAGTATAATTCTGCTTTTCAAAAGAAAAATGATTTTTTTGTCAATTAATATTTAAAGGTCCTTTACACAACTCTCTCCCGCATATGAAAGCTTGCATAATGTTGCAGAGATGTCTTTGTATTCAGGGTGTAAAGATGATTACACAAGGTTGAGTGCTGTGTTGAAGTTGATGAACTTGAAAGCAAGAAATGATTAGACCAATGCTAATTTGACAGAATTGCTCGAGCTGCTCAGTGATATGCTTCCTAAAGGGAATTCGTTTCCTAAAGTAATGTACGAGGTGAAGAAAATTTTGTGTTCGACGGGTTTGGAGTATGAGAAGATACATGCGTACCCTAATGACTGCATACTGTATAGAAATGAGTATGAAGGGTTGAATAAGTGCCCTAAATATGGCTCTTCAAGATATAAAGTGAAGAAAGACGATGGTGATTGTGACAAAATAACCAAAGGTCCTCCTTTAAAGGTGTTATGGTATCTTCCAATAATACCATAGTTTAAGTGTTTGTTTACTAATACCATAGAAGTAAAGAACTTGATGTGGCATTTAGATGAGAAAACAAGTGATGGAAAACTTCATCACCTGACTGATTCTCCATAATGGAAGATAATAGTTCAAAAATTTTCTAAATTCGGTAGTGAGCCAAGAAACCTTTGACTTGGACTCTGTACTGATAGAATCAATCTATGTGAAAATCTTAGTAGCACACATAGTGCTTGGCCCATTCTTCTTGTGATTTATAACTTACCTCCTTGGTTGTGTATGAAGCGAAAGTATAACATGTTGTCTTTGATGATCTCAGGGCCAAAACAGCCAGGAAACGATATTGATATCTACTTGGCACTTTTGACTGAGGACTTCAAGAAACTATGGGATGAAGGAGTTGATGTGTTTGATGCATATAAATAAGAGATCTTCAAACTAGTCACCATGATCTTCATCACTATGAATGACTTTCCAGCATATGGAAAGTTGTTAGGATATAGTACTAAGGGGTATAAAGAGTGTCCTATAGGTGAAGAAGGTATGCACCATATGCAACTAAAGCATGAAAGAAGACAGTTTACTTTAGTCACATAAGGTTACTTAACCGATACCACTATTATCATAAGTTGAAGAAAGCATTTAATGGCTCACAAAAATATCAAATAGTTCTAATACTAGTGACTGGAGAAGAAGTTTATCGACAAGTGGAGGGAGTTAATGTCATTCTCGGTAAGAAGAAGAAGAAGACTGCAGGCGAGTGGAATATATGGAAGAAGAGGTTTATTTTCTTTGATCTTTCATATTGGTGGAGTTTTGATGTAAGACATAGTATAGATATCATGCATGTAGAGAAAAACATGTGTGAGAGCCTTATTGGTAGGCTTTTGCACGTAAGTGAAAAGAGTAAGGATGGAATCAATGCGAGATGTGCTTTAGTTGAACTTGGAATAAGAAAACTACTACACCCATAAGAAAGAGAGGACAAGAGAGCTTATTTGCATCCAGCAATGTACACCTTGTCAAAGAAAGAGAAAACAAGCTTGTGTGGTTCTTTGAATGGTATTAAGCTGCCGTAAAGGTATTCTTGTAATTTGAGGAAGCTTGTTTCAATGCAAGATTTGAAGATAATGGGACGAAGTCCCACGATTGCCATGTATTGATGCAAAAATTACTATCAGTGGCCGTTCGAGACATTATGAAAAATGATGTGAGGAATACTATTACAAAACTTTCTATATTCTTCAATGCTATTTGCAGTAAGGTGATTGATCCTGTTGAGTTGGACGAATTAGAAAATGAAAGTTATACTATCCTCTCTTAATTGGAGATGCATTTTCCTTTGATATTTTTTGACATTATGGAGTATCTGATAACTCACCTTGTGTGAGAGATAAGACTTTATGACCCTGTGTGTTTGAAATGGATGTACCCATTTGAGAGATATGTGAAAATATTAAAAGGATATTCTAAGAATTCTTATTAGCCTAAGGCATCAATTGTTGAGAGATATGTAGCTGAGAAGGTCGTTGAGTTTTGTAATGCATATCTTGAAAGGGTAAAGGCAATTGGATTACCTTAATCTTGGCATGATCATGGGAGAAGCAAAGGAACACAAGGTGTCATAGTGAGGTCCATGCCTTGTGATGTTGTGATGCAAGCATATTTATACATTTTGAACAATACGGATGAAGTTTTGCCTTGGATGCTCACAAGAATATGCTAAGGAACATGAACCCAAGAAAGAATGATATGTAACTAGCTAATGAGCACAACAAGTCATTTGCAAAAAGGTTTAAGCAAGAAGTATTAAAGGATGGAATCCTTCTAAGAAAATACAAAGACTAACGGCAGGGCTTCATTTTGAGGTTGTGTGTTAGAACAGATATGATATAAATGGTTATTCTTTTTACACAAAAGCTCAAGATGAAAAAAGTACTATGCAGAATAGTAGGGTGATGGTTGTGACTGAAGTGAACATTTTTCTAGTTCAAAAGATAAAAACCTAACATGGGCATCCATGTCCTATTATGGAGTGATTAAAGACTTATGGAGGTTGGTTACACCAAGTTTAAGATTCTCTTCTTCAAATATAAATGGGTTAATAGTAATGCTGTGCAAGTAGATGAAGAGTTTGGATTTATTTCGGTTGATCTTAAAGGGGTTGTCTATAGAAATGAACCATTCATTTTAGCAAGTCAAACGAAATAAGTATTTTATGTCATCAATCCAGCAAAGAAAAATCTGTCTATCATGCTCCAAGCTAAGAGGCAAGTGGGTGGTGAAGAACTGGAGATGACAATAACTTAGGGTTCAACCTCGATGAAAACCTACCTTTCATAGCTAATTGACCTAAAACAGTTGAATTTGATTTGGTAGATGAAGAATATGCTGTTAGGGATTATCATTGTGTAGGAATTTAGGAGGACAATCATTAATAATCATTACTAAGGCATAAAGCAATAGTTCAACTTGTTTATTGTGTGTATTATTATTTCGTGATTATTTATTACTTACCCTTTCAATTTTTTATTACTTCTGTTCCTTACATTTGTTGATTATTTTGTGAAGAAGACATGGATGGTTCTAGTGGTCTACCAGGTGACAGTCATCATGGTTCTGGTGACAACGTCAGTACTTATACCAGCAAGAAAAGAGGTAGAGGTCCAACCCGAATGAGATCATTGGCTTTGCGTGATGAGGATACACAGACTCCAAGGATAACAGTGGAGTTTAATGATGATATGAAAGTGATAGGCCTTAAAGGGGCTAAGCTGGATAGTTACGTGGGTTATTTGGCACGTAATAAGATTAATATTGAGTATTCAAATCGGAAATTGATAGACAAAAGTGTGAAGGATAGCATTTAGGAGGATATTTTGGTATATTTCTATTCTATCTTTTCGTCATTTGTTTTAGTTATTAATGATTGATTACTTCCAACTTATATATGTATATATTTTGTATTTTATTGCAGTTCACTTTTGATATTCTCGCTATTGAAGAGATGAAGAACCGTATTTTAAAGCAAGCGGATGAACGGTGGAGAGACTTTAAGTCTGCTCTTGCAGTAGATTATCTCTATGGAGAGAGGAGAGGTAAGCAGCACCTAAAGGATCGATACGTCTCCGTAAGTGACGAAGCGTGGGAGAAGTTTGTTAAGCAGTGAGAAGACTGTACGTTTCAGGTTTAATGCATATAAACTTAGTTATTAAATGAATTCACATTTTAATTATATGGAGAGACTTTATTGAATTTGTTTCATTTTCATAGACACTGAGTAAGGGGAACAAGCAAATATCAAAGCAAAATGTGTGCCCACATATCATGTCTTGAGGGGGGTACAACGGTCTAGAAAGGAATATGATGGACGAGTAGTTGTAGGCTGTGCAGAAGGCTGCTGCATTTGACCGTACTGGAGTCATTCCATGTTACACCTTACTTTTATAATACTTTAAAGTCCATTTTATGTTAATTTAGACCACTTTGGATGGCTTTAAGCTCAAGCAAAATGGATCTGGAATGTTATTTATGGGTTTACTATTCATTTAGTAATTCCAGAATTTCTATCCAATCTTGAAAATTCATGATTAATTTTAAAAAAATCAAAACAGAGTGGCTCTAAGTCCTACAGAAGTTACTCAAAGCTCTTTGAATGCTCTTTAAAAGAAAAATAATCTTAGGAACCCATTCAACGTGAAATAATGCCATATTTCTACAGAAGTTACTACTGTTCCATTGGACAAAAACCTTTTCCAGATTTCAAATCCTAACTTTGAAAAATCATCATAAATTGTACACATATCCAACTTAAACATTTTACCTATTTATTTGAAGCTTAAGATGTAAACTATAATTTTGCCAAATTTTAGAATTTAATATGGACAAAAGCTTAGTCAAATTACAGCTCCAAGATAACAGCTTAAAGGGTTACATCATCCATGCATACATTTATTTACAATTGTCAAAAGTCAAGGAAGTCTCACAAATATATGTCATTCTTTCAAGGTTTTCTTCTTCTTCTTGGATGGTTTAGCCCCTAGAAAAATTAATTGTATTTGGAAGGAACAAGATTTTATTGAAATCCCAATAGTAAGATAAAATCAACCATAACATCAAACATGCACTATCATTAAGCATTTCAACCTTTGCTATCATTAGGAAGCTAATTCTTCCTCATACTTAGGCAATTTCTAATATGCAATAGTCAAGGAATTTCAATGCAAGGAGTAGCCACATAAACATTCATCATAACTCAACTACATAGCAGCAATCATCCATGCATTAACAATCAATGCAATATCAATATTAAAGTTAATTAAATCTTGCTACCTTGATCCAAGTGCACTCTTATTCTTTGGTCTTGATCTTTTTCTCCATAAATATCAAATCCTAAATATCACATTACAAAAGGGCAACCATATTACAACTTAAACTACACAAGACTTAATAACAATTCTCAAGTAAACCCTTAACCCTTGATTCTTGAATTTTGGAGCTTTATTTCCTTTAACATAAAAATTATCTTTTTATATCAATCCTACATAATTTTTCATATAGAATCCAATATGAGCTTAGATTCATGAAAAGAAAATTCCTTCCTTCCCAAACAGTGTTGGCCGAATGATAAGACACAAAAGTTCTAAATTTTCAACTTTAATGCCGATGCTTCTAAAGCTTGTTCTTTAGGTTTACCCTATATCATTTTCCACTTCAAACCCAATGGAAGCATCAAAACTCATAAAATCACATCGTAGGGCAAAGACTCAGACTTGGCCAAACAGTACCAACAAAACCCATATCATTCAATCTTTCAAATTTTAACATAATACCACTTGAAATAAGCTATAACCAATATCTTTAACCTGGGTTCAACATCAAAATCATCCTCCCCTATTTTAATAAATTTTGGCTAGTACCTCCCTTTAAGAGAATCAACATTTTTCAACCACTAAACTCAAGAAAACAAGGCCTAATACAAGGTAGAACATAAAACTAAAGAAAACAAGGCCTAATACAAGGTAGAACATAAAACTAATCTTGTATCCAAGCTTAGATGACCAAAGTAGAGGGTTTCTCCTTACTTGCACTTCAAGAAAATATTTGGCAAGAGTTTCCCCTAGTTGGCCGAAAATGTGAGCTTGTGAGGAAGGGAGATGGCTATTTATAAGCCAAACCTTAATTGTTTGCCATCCAAGATTAGACTAATTACCAAGCTTATATGTTAATTCCCTATGCCTTCTTGCTTAATTTCCATCCTTAATTTAAATCCAAATGAAATTGATTTTCCAAAGTCAAAATCCTTTCCATACTTAGCTTGACAACTCGCATCTTAATCCTCTCTATTCATAGCTTGACAAGTGGTAAAATGTGGGCCAAGTAAAAGTCAAAAAGAGTCTTTTCACTTTATCAGTATACTTTGTACTGAAATTAATTTCTATATCATAATTACAGTATCTTGGCCACTGTAATAATTTTCTGTCAAATCCATAATACATTCTTATCATTTTTCTCTTTCCAAAATACCATTCTTTGTTATCATCACAATTTTCTATCAATGGCAAAGAAAGACACTATTTTAATTATCATAGTGATTTCTTTACATGGAAAGACATTTCTAGAATTTCTGAACATTTAAGGGGCTTCTTTCTACTTCACGATCTCTTATAATACCTAAGAATAACTTGTAAATTTTCTCAAGATTTAATTATCTTTAAAAGTATTTATTTGGAATTTTTCAAATAAAAGTCCCAATTTGGCTTAATTAGCCCTTAAATTCCTTTATAATTTTGTAAGGGTAATTTGGGAATAAAACCACTTATACACTATCATATAATTCCCAAGGCACATTAGCCCTATCTTTTCTCAATTTTCGGAGGCTTAGAAATATTTTTGATAATTAATTTTTGACCAATTTTTCTTTATTAGTCAAATTTCTGTAATTACTGAAAATTTAATAATAATTATTTCCCATCATAATTCTAACTTTTGAGACTAATATACTATCTTGAGGGCTTTTCCCTAGTTTCAATAATTATCTAATAATTTTTGAAAATTTCCAATATATTTTTCAAAATTACGTAAGCTCGCCTGTAACTTTTAAAAATTATACTTTTGTTTCAACACTAACTTAACTTTAAGAGTTGTGTCATCTCATTTCTTATGATTCCAGCCCTTAAATATCTAGGAACATCATTACTCTTATTTACCAAATACCAGAAGTAATTATTGCATTAATATGTGACAATCATGAGACTTCATCCCCGTTATCTTCAAATCTTGCATTGAAACAAGTTTCCTCAAATTAGAAGAATAATCTTGTAGCACTTTAATGCTATTCAAAAAACTACAGAAACTTGTTTTCTCTTTTTTTGATAATGTATACGTAGCTGGATGTAAATAAGCCTTCTTATCCTCTCTTTCTTGTGGGTGGAGGGGTTTTCTTATTTCAATTTTGATTAAGTCCTGTCGTGCGTTGATTACATCCTTAGTCTTTCCACTTATATGTAAAAGTGTACCAGCAAGGTTCTCAAACATGTTTTTCTTCACATGCATCACATCTAAATTATGCCTCGCATTAAGATTTCGCCAATATGGAAGATAAAGAAAAATGGATCTTTTTTTATATATTCCTCTCATCGGCAGTCTTCTTCTTCTTTTTACCGAAGATCACATTAACTCTCCCCATCCATTGATAAACTTCTTCTTCAGTTAATGGTATTAGAGCTACTTGATATTCTCGTGAGCCATTAAATGCCTTTTTTGACCTATTGTAAGGATGGTGCCAACTAAGAAATCTTCTATGACCAAGGTAGACTGTCTTCCTTTCGTGTTTGAGTTGCATGTAGTGAGTGCCTTCTTTACATATCGAACATACTTTATGCCTCTTAACACTATATCCTGACAAATTTTCATATGTCAGAAAGTCATTTATCTTGGTGAAAATCATGGCGGGTAAATTGATGATCTCTCGTTTATATACATCAAGCACATCAACATCTTCCTCCCATAATTTCTTCAAGTCCTCAATCAAAAGTGCTAAATACACGTCGATTTCATTTCCCGGTTGTTTTGGTCCTGAGATCATCAAAGATAACATGATATACTTTCTTTTCATACATAACCAAAGAGGCAAGTTGTAAATTACCAGAAGAACTAGCCAAGCACTGTGTGTGCTACTAAGATTACTATATGGATTAATTTTGTTCGTAAAGAGCCCTAGCTGAAGGTTTCTTGACTCACTACCGGATTGAGAAAATTTTTGATCTCTTACTTTCTATTGAGGAGAATCTACAGGGTGATGAAGTTTTCCATCACATATTTCCTCATCGAAATGCTATCTCAAGTTCTTTGCTTCTATGGCATTAGCAAATAAATGCTTAAATAGTTGTATTATTGAAGACACCACAATACCTTTAAAGGAGGACCTTTGATCATCTCATTATAATTACCACCACCTTTCTTGACTTGGTATCTTGAAGTGCAGCATTTAGGACACTTATTCAACCATTCATACTCATTTCTGAATAATATGCAGTCATTAGGACATGTATGTATCTTCTCATATTCCAAACCTATTAGACACAAATTTTTTTTTGCCCCATACATTCCTTTTGGAAGTGAACTCCTTTTTGGAAGAATATCACTCAATAGTTTGAGCAATTCTATGAAACTAGCATCAGTCCAACTATTTCTTGCCTTCAAGTTCATCAACTTCAACACGGTTATCAACCTTATGTAATCATCTTTACACCTTGGGTACAATAGTGTCTCTATATCACTGCACAAGCTTCCACATGTGGGAGAAAATTGCACAAAAGACTCGACTTCATGTCACAAAACATATCTGAAATTATATCACTGAAGTCATCATTCACAACCTTCTATTTTCCAAACAGTGTAGTCTTTCTAATTTCGCTATGCCATATCTAATTTGTATACCTCAAATTTATCCCATCAAAAATAAGATACTCTCTTATCTTAGGAATACTTTGCCGACTATTATTTAAATATTTCATACAAGTATAAAAATATAAGCTATCTATAGAGTCAATGAGTATAGTTGTACTATCAAATTCAATTCTAATTATCACTATTCTGTATCTGTGATACAAACCTAACTCCAACCCAAATTGCTTAATTCAAATATTCAAATAAATAAAATAATTAACTTTTAGTTAATAAATTAAAATTGACTAACACTTAATTACAAATTAAAGGGAATGTCTTTTTTATTTTATAAAAATTTTGGCAGAATTTCTTCTTAAATATAACAAATCCCAAATTATTTAAACAATAGACAAATTAATCAACCAACAAACCAACCATATAATAAACAAATACAAGATAAATTTGAAGAACTATAACTAACAAAACAAAAGTAACAATTTAATCTCAAACCAATTCAATAAATAAAAATTCTTAAAGCTAAAACTTCTGAATCCAAAACGAGAACATAAATGATATCCACTTATCATGAAATTTAATAATACTTTATCATCAATCAAATTTTATAATAGAAAAAAATTGGTAACAAGTTATCTATTAGTAAATTCTCAAGTTTATTACAAAAATTTGACAAAAATTTAAAATAAAATATCAAAAAATTATTTAAAAAATTAAAAACTTAAGAAATAATCAACTTTGAACATTTAAAGATATTTCTAACGCTGTCTATAGGAAGTAATTGAGATTTTCTAACTCCAAATGTCACCAACCAACCCCTCAAGCACATAAGAAATGTAAAGTAAATAATGCAAGACATCCAAAATGTACAACCAATCAACCTATTTGAAATATAATAGATTTCTATTATCAAAACATCCAAGACACTAAGAAAAAACAGAAAGGATGAAGGAAGATGAAACTCACTCAGTGGAAGATAATTAAAATGCGATAAGAGGCAACAATGGACGGCGAAAGATGGCAGAAAACAACCATGACACCAATAGAGGGCCAAACACAGTAGGAAACAGTGGGGATTTGTCGGTATTGTAGTTTCGGTGGTGGGATAGAGGGGAAACACGATGCACTAAACTATGAAACTGTGAAAAAGAAAATGTGCGATAGGGTTATGTTTAAAACTTTCCATGGCGGTTATCTTAATAACCGCCATGGAAAGTATTTTTAATGGCAATTGTTTAACTTAACCACTGTTAAAAGTACTTTCCATGACGGTTATCTTAATAACCACCATGAAAAGTTAATCTTTGTGCTATTTATTTATGAAAATATCACTGCTCTTTTTTTTCATGGCATTTTTCTTTTTAACCACCATTGTTTCCTGACGTTATATGTCTTTTTTGTAGTAGTGTGTCTCTCATTGGTTTCTTTGGTTTATCATCATATAACACTTCTATTAGTTACATTTAATTTGTTAATGAATTTCTTCTTCTTAAATTGGTGTTTAAGAATTTATAGTGTATATAGGTGTTGCTTTACCCAAATCACACACATCATTAATCCTAGTTGCACATTTTAAACAACTTCTTATAGTTGTTGGTAGATGTGAAGCCCCAATATAATTAGTATACCAACTTGCAAGTTACCTGTTTGCAATTAATTACTTAGATTTTCCTAGTTTATTTTACTCATTTCATATTCATCAAAGAGTACGAGTTTCAATTTTCTATTTATCTATTTTTCTCAATAAAATAAAAAAAATTCATTTATGTATGTTCTCATATTTTTATTCTCACATACAATTTAATTTTAGAGTTAAAGCACATTTTTAACAATTAAAATTTTTTCCAAGAGCATCTGGCATCAATAAATTTTGAAGGGTGTAAAATTAGACATAATCTTTTAAAACAAAGAAGTTTCACCATTTTGATTACCCTAACCAAACGTCTATTACTCTTTTTAAGGTGGGTCCTACTTTTTTTCATTCACTCCTCTCTATGTAAATCCTCTTCTTTATTTTCCTTGCTTTTAATTTTGATGGGTCCTACTATTTGTTTTGCTAAATATAATTAGGTCAAAATGCTCCATACTTCCCAATAAAAATATTATAGGGTTAAAGTGCAATTTTAATAACCAAATTTTATGCCAAGAGCATCTGGCACTATTTAGTTTTGAAGGATGCAAAAATACACATAATGACTTAAAAAGGGAGCAATTTAGTCACTGTCATTAATAGCACCAAACGTCCGTCTCTCTCTCTCTCTCTCCCCTCCAATGTGGGTCCCACTCATTTCTAGCTGGCGTAAGTTGCTCAAATACTTCTTTTCTCCCTCTTTTCCCATATTGCTCCATCTCTCTCCATTAACGCAAAGCTCCTTCTTCTTAATCAGTGCTTTTTTAATTTTTTTTGGCCAAAGAATGCTTCTTTATCATCCTTCATTAGATCAAAACATCAGAAAATTCAAGAAACAAAATCAATACTTCTTCCCTCATATCCACCACCATTCACCTCCCCCTTGTCTCTATTATCTGTCATCATTGCAGCCACTGTCGACGTCTCTCCCCTCTCCACTACCAATGACCTCCTCATCTTCTCCACCACCAGCGACCTTTTCCCTCTCCTCTCCCATCATAATTGATCTCCTCCCTCCATACCACTGTCCTCTTCCCTCATTTCTCCCACCATTGTCCAACTTTCCCCTCATCTTTGCTGTCAATCTTTTCAGTCATCTCTGCAACTATTGTCAGTGTCTGTTCCTTCTCCACCACTAGCGACCTCTTCATCTTTCAACTACTGATAGCCTCTTCCGTCTTCTTCTTTCTCAGCATCATCAACCTCCTCCTTTTTCATCAAAGTTACCTTGCTTCAGCGAAGATATGTTGTCGAGAGGATTAAACTTATCAAACTTATTACTAGGGGATTTAAGAATTTCAACTAAAAAGAGGGAGATAAAAATGGCTGCTAAGAATGGGAGGGAGAAAGACGGGAGTTGGGAAGGTAAGTCAAAGAGTGAAAACATTAGAGAGAGAGAGAGAGAATGAGGAAGATGGCACGAAAGGTTGGTCAGGAAGGAAAAAAACGTGAGACCCATAGAAAGAGAGTTGGAGCATTTTTATTGGACCGTATAAACGACGTGGCCAATAAGTGGAACCCACTAAACCAAAAGTAATAGCAGTTTGCTTCTATTAACGGCAGTGGCTAATTTGCCCTGTTTTTATATCATTATGTCTACTTTTGCACCCTTCAAAACTAAATAGTGCCAAACGCTCTTAGTGTAAAACTTTATTGTTAAAATTGCACCTTAACCCAAAATATTACACATCACCACTTAAATGTTATCTCTCCTTCTCCTCTCTCAAGTGATTCAAATTATTTTAATGCGTCTTCAATTTCTCTCTCCCCCTTAACACATCAAAACAACTATTCTTTCTCTCTCCTCACCATTATCTCAAGCATCATTTAAGAAGAGGAAAAAAAATGAAATCCACCCCTTGAGAATGTCACACCTTGCTTTTAGACCTTATTTTACCTCAATTGAAACCATTTAGAATCATTTCTTACGGCCTTATGTTGCAAAAATTTAAACTTTAACATTTCTTAAATTCGGGTTACTATTCATTGTAACCCTAATAAAGGCCAAACTATGAAAATTAATAATTAATTCTAAAAAAATCAAAATGGAGTAGTTCCAAGTTCTACTTAAATCTCTTAACACAATCTTTAAGAGAAAAATACTCATCGATATCCAAAACTCACCAATAAATCTTACATTTTGTGCAATTTTTGTCAACATAAGCTTCAGAATCTCATTTCCCATTTTACAAAATTTTTTGAAATTTTTAGGTATAATTTTCATTTTTGCTCTTACCGGCCTGAAACTTTGCAAAATTATGATTTTGCTCTTGGCTTAGCTTAACCTTATAATTCACCTCATTGAGGCTTCTAACACAACTTTTAGCTGTTATTCATCTCCATTTCTCTTTTGTGGGTCCTAAGATTTCTCTGAAGTCTCTAACTTTATTTTCATTTCGGTCCCTAGAATTTTTTCAATTTACGATTTAGTCCCTGAAAATCCTGTTACTTTTCTTTCATATTTCTAGGACTCCTACTAATTGGGGTCCAGTAGCCTACCTATCTCAGGCTATTTCTAGTATTTCAATGTCTAAAATTTGGGATGTTATAATCCATCTTTTCAATATGATTCGTTGTAACCATGAAAATCCTCTTTCTCCCACAGTAAGACCACAACCCATTAGTAAAATTCAACAACCCATACAATGTTATTAAAGCAAACTCAGAGTAAAGATCAAAAGTAAGGGCTGTGAGAGATCTACCTTGAGTGGTGAGGCAGCGCATGATGGACCCAACGATGGTGGCATCCGAGTAGGCACAATGAGTGGTGATGAGGATGTGAGTTGAAAAAATGGTAGAAATTAGCTATCGAAAATGAAGGTAAAGAAAGAGAGAAAATTAAGAGAACCAAGGTATAGATGAAAGGATAAAAATGGTGGAGTAAGAGAGAAAAAGTCAAGGCAAAGGAGGAGAGAAAGTTGAGAGAGAGGAGGAAAGTGTGTTGAAGAAGAGAGAAAGTTGAAAGAGGGGGAGAGAGAAAAAAATCTTGAGAAGGTTAGCGGAAGATGGATGGATGAGGGAAATAGAAGTCAGGAAGAATTGCCATTTGTTCAATGTGTGGGACCCATCTTTAAAAAGGTGACGTCCATTTAACTTGTTAACGGAAACGGTGAAAATGATGTTTTTAAAAGATTATGTCTAATTTTACATCTTTCAAAGTTTATTGGTATTAGGTGCTATTTGTGCAAAACATAATTGTTAAAATTACACCTTACCTCTTAATTTTATACCCACAACTAGATAAACCTATTATTTGCATGTTAAGTGATCACATTCATGTTTTTTTTTTTCACGTTTTTGGTACACAAGTGGGGCTGTTTGGATATTGCAATTTCGGTGTGTTTCTTTTCATAGTCCAAAGATTTGGAGCTAATAAAGTGGGGTACACTTTTGCTTCTATTATTTGAGTTTTGTTCACATTCATTAGAGGCATTGGTGGTATTTACAATTTTATGAAGCATGATCTAACAGTTCTCAAACCGTTAAATCCTGCATATGTTATGCTATATTTCAAAACAAATAAGAAAGATGGGTGAATTTATTTTAGTAGCATTATGCTCTCTCATGTTCATTTTAGTTCATTTCACTTGAAGTGATGAAGTTATTTATGATATGACATTTCTAACTCAGTCTTAATAAGAGGGACAAATTCATTTAGAGGAACTGAAGCCCTTTTTGCTAATGTTGGATATTTCAAAATTCTCACTACCAGGAAAAAAGTTTTTAACGGCGGTTAAATAAGGTTTTCCATGGCGGTTTTGGAGGCGTAATAGATACCGTTAATGTTGAAAGGAAAATAAAACACGGAGGTTGTAAACCGCTGAGGAAAATTGACTTTCCACGGTGGTTTTACAGGAAACCGCCGTGGAAAGTTGAATTTACACGATGGTTGTACGGGAAACCGCCATGGAAAGTTGAATTTCCAAGGTGGAACCACCGTGGAAATTCAACTTTCCATGGCGGTTATTAATAAAACCACCATTATAAATGTTTTTAACAACAGTCATACAAATAATTGCCGTTAAAAAAGTCAATTTTTTTTTACTACCTCCCTGCAGTTTATAGACCCAAAATCAATTGAAGAATATGCAAAACAATTTCAAAATGACCATATGAACACTAACATCCATTCTTATTGAATCACCAAATATATCATCAAACAATCAACTAGTTAGTAATCTAACGACGAACTAAAATGTGAGAATGACTTAACTATCTCACATTTAAAATTTTACAGCAATGTTGTTGACAAAGTGTCCCTCATCAAGTTGACTTCCTTCATTTCATACGGCATAGCATTTTGGAATGCCTGTCAATAAAAGATAATGGTCATTAGTCAACTTGATCAAAAATGTGAAAAGAATCGAACAATTACATACAGTGTAACCTATATTTACCTCGTCTAATTTCTCAGTCACCCCTGTCTCAATGATGTCATTCATGTAGCGGATGACATAATATCCATATTCAACATTCCCGGGTTGACAACGGTACTAACAAAATGAAATATAAATTGAATATCATACTTTGATTATAAATATTAACTTTGATTACTGAAAAGATTTATAAGCATATGTGGGAGTATCGATGTTGGTTGTTGCAAATTTTGCTGCTTGGCCACAGCATTGAAACTATGAAAAGCTCTATCAGCAATTAAAAAAATGATATTAGAGCAAGTTTTTATAAACTTTACATGTAATAAATATATAAACATAAACTAATGTGTCGATGACATCTCTGGTTTCTTTTGTTGGACTTCTATGGAGGAAATCAAACTAGTAGACTTTGTTATAAAAAAGGACACAAACAATTAGGGTCCAATGATAACTGTAAAATACAAACAATGTATGTTAATTGTAATCCTATATATACAACTTTTGTATCTCAAATACAATAATATACTTACCCTTCCACGTAAGGTGCAAAATATATTTTATTTTTCATCTGAGTCATTGTGGTCATCATGTAAATCAACCTCGCTTCCACAGTATTGACTATTTTCTGCACCCTTTAAGGACTCATAAATCCATATGTTCCTTCAAGTCCTCCTTGTTGATAGATTTGAGTAAAGTGCTTATTGTTCAAATAAGAAACATTAAAACATACATAAGTATAACATAAAATAAGAAAATGATATTATAACTTACAAAATAGCTAGCTGCATGAAGACTATATCCAGCTCCTCAAAGTTGAGGAACTGAACGAGGTCCTTCTTGTCAATGGTGAAGTCATATGTTACATCTGAATCCACAATCCCCATTGGCATCTTAAAAGTAAAGGGCTTATCCATGGTTGTCACCATGGAATGAAGAAATGCCAAACTGGAATACATAACCACAATGTCACCCGGAATAGGTACGAGGACAGGATCTGATGATGCACTCTTTGTCGCCTTCTTCACTATCGCCTTCTTCGATAGTGGCTTTGCAATAAGTCTCTTTGGCCACAAACTAAAATGTCCTTTAGCTTGAGCCAATAGTCAAACCTTATCAGTAGGGTTGGGCACTAGTGTACCACCTTGACCACTACGAATCCTATCCACCCTCGCTTGATCTTTCGGAACTTTCTTACCGCGTATCATTGTGCCTGAGAATGCCCGACCATTGGCAACATGAACAACTGAATTTTTGAAGTCCACACAGAGAGCACACAGCATTCCATTGTCTTCAGAAGGGTCAGGGCTAGGGTGAAGGTCAGATACTGTCAGCTGTTGTGTCTGATTATTATTACCCTTCCCACTTTTCATCATAGGTAAACCCTGAAACATAAAATGAAATTAGTTAAGACATATTAAATAAGTTAAAAAGGATGAAATGAACCTTTAGAAGATTTGAGAAGATGTGTGATTATTACTTGTTGAAACTTGGGAGCGAACTCCTCACACATCTTTTGCATCTTTGCCTTGTGTTCTTCACTGAATTGAGCTCGAACTCTCTCCATTTCTTCTTGTAATTATTGGTCGAGCTCCTCCTTAGATACCATGTTAGCAGAGAATGATCCAGTGCTTCTTCATGCACTATGGCCAAAGAACTGTTTAATGCCAATCCCTTTAGGAGCCCCTCTGACTCTGTCGGGATGGTCAGCCTTTCCAATGGCAGTGGCTAAGATATCCATCCGTCTGTGAGAAATGAATGTACCTTGGGATAATTGCTACTCAAGTATATCCTGTAACATTAAAGCAACAAATTCAATTTAAGATAATTGAAAAAAGCAATTAATGAAGCATAATGTATATAAATATTACTTACAATCCTCTCAGCAACAATAGTAGACTCTAGAGTGATATATTGACCCCTTTTAACCCTTGCTGCCTTCCATTTTTCTTGGCGAGAAGGACGCTTAATGGGTGGAATGTAGCCTATAGGATCTGAAGCAGCAACCATCTGTGCATTCTTTATCCACTTGTCCATCATACTTCTTTCTAACCTACCGTACCTTGCACGAGACATGGTATGTGGGTACATATTTTGCTCAAATATTTGCTTGTTCTTCCTACTCAATGTCTATGACAATGAGACAAATTCAACAAAGTTAGTTTAGCTAAATAAAATATAAATTGATTAAAAACTAAGTTTGAAGAAACCAAACCTGAAATACAGGGTCTTCACATTGCTTTATAAACCTCTCCCATGCCTTGTCACTAATAAAAGAGTATCGATCTTTAGGATACTCACCCTTTCTTTTTCCACGAAGATACTGTCTTGTAAGCATGGATTTAAAATCCCTCCACCGTTCATCGAGTTGCTTAAACAGACAGTCTCTCATTTCCTCAATTGCAGGAATATCAAATGTTAGCTGCAATATAATAGAATAGAGTTGTAAGTAAATAAGCAATTATAATTGAAACAAATAAAGAAAAGAATTCGTAATGTACCAAAATATCCTCCCAAATGTTTTCTTGAAATCTTTGTCTACTATTCTCTAATTAGGAATCTCTATCCCAATCTTACTGCATGCGAGATAACCCACATAACTAGTAAATTGAGCCCTTTCAAGACCTACAGCTTTCAAATCATCATCAAACTCTACTGTAATCCTCATAGGCTGCGTGGTCTCATCACGTAAAGCCAAATGCCTCATATGGATTGGCCTTCTACCCTTTCTCTTGCTAGTAAAGAAGTTGTCATTGCTAAAACCCTATTGACTGGATCCAGCCATACTATGCCTCACATCAAGACTTTGCCAATATGGAAAATCCAAAAAAGATAGATCTTTTTTTCTATATATTTCTCTCACCAGCTATCTTCTTCTTTCTACTGAAGACCACATTAATTTACTCTAGCTGTTGATAAACTTCTTCTCCAGTTAATGGTATTGGAGCCATTTGATATTCTTGTGAGCCGTTAAATGTCTTCTTCAACCTATGGTAAAGGTGATGACAATTAAGAAACCTTCTATGACCAAGATAGACCATCTTCCTTCCATGTTTAAGTTGCAGGTAGTGAGTGCCTTCTTCACATATCAGACATGCCATATGCCCCTTAACACTATATTCTAACAAATATTCATATGCCGAAAAGTCATTTATTATGGTGAAGATCATGGCAAGCAAATTGAAGGTCTCTTGTTTATATGCATCGAACACATCAACACCTTCCTTCCATAATTTTTTCAGGTCTCCTCAATCAAAGGTGCCAAATACACATCGATATCATTCCCTGGCTATTTTGGTCCCAAGATCATCAAAGATAACATGATATACTTTCTTTTCATACATAACCAAGGAGGCAAGTCGTAAATTACGAGGAGCATCGGCCAAGCACTGTGTGCGCTACTAAGATTACCATATAGATTAATTTCACCTGTACAAAACCCTAATGGCTCACTACCAATTGAGAAAATTTTTGATCTATTATTTTTCACTAAGGAAAATTTACTGGGTGACGAAGTTTTCCATCATATATTTTTTTATCAAAATGCCATCTCAAGTCTTTGCATCTGTGGCATTAACAAATAAATGCTTAAATCGTGGTATTATTGAAAAATACCACAGAACCTTCAAAGGAGAACCTTTGGTCATCTCATTACAATCACCATCTTCTTTCTTAACTTTGTATCTTAAAGTCCTACATTTAGGGCACTTATTCCACCCTTCATACTCATTTCTAAACAATATACAGCCATTAGGGCATGCATGTATCTTCTCATATTCCAAACGAATCAGACGCAAAATTTTCTTTGCCTCATACATTCGTTTTGGCAGTGAATTCCCTTTTAGAAGAATATCACTCAGCAGTTCAAGCAATTCCATGAAATTAGCATCGATCCAACCATTTCTTGCCTTCAAGTTCATCAATTTCAACATGGTTATCAACCTTGTGTAATCATCTTTACATCCTGGGTACAAAGGCGCCTTTGCATCACTACACAATGTTTCACATGTGGGAAAAAACTGTGTAGATGATTCAGAACATATGTCACGAAACATATCCGAAATTCTATCACCAAAGTCTTCATTCACAGCCTTCTTCTTTCCAGACAGTGTAGTCTTTCTAATTTCTCCATGTCATATCCAATTTGTATACCTCAAATTTATCCCATCACAGATAAGATGCTTTTTTATCTCAGGAATACTCCGCCGACTATTGTTTAAACATTTGAGACAAGGACAATAATACAATCCATCTCTTTTATTAGAGGTATTCTATGAGCAAACTCAAGAAACCTTTCAATTCCATCCTCATATTCTTTGCTAATTCTCTTAGCTTTCATTGAACTACGATTTATTATTCTGCAGAATCAATGAACATAGTTGTAATTACTTTTAAAAATTAGATTAAGTAATTTCTAAAAAAATAGTCATATATAGTGAATGAGTAAAATGTTGATAAAAATATATAATCAAACAAGCATATATAAGTTTTGTAAAATAGTTAATAATAAATTATTTTTATTATTTTAATCAAAATCAAAACTATTCTTTATAGCATATTTCAACATGCATAAATAATATACAAATTTTAAATTAATTTAATATAATTTCTTTTGGAACACTTGCTTCTAATTTAATGTCATAGAAAAAATAAAATTAAATTTGCATATAAAAGTTTGCTTTTTCGTAAAAATAAATTAAAACACATACTTAAAGAAATAAATTTTTGTAAAAATATTATTTCCTTTTAGATACTCCATTCTAATTTTCCCTATAACAAATTCTAAACTACTTAAAAAATAGACAAATCAATCAATCAACCAAATTAACAATATGTAAAAATCAAAGATAGGATAAATTTGAAAAAATATAAGAAATAAAATAAAAGTAACAATTCAATCTCAAACTAATTCAATAAATAAAGATTCTTAAAGCTAAAACTTCTGAATCAAAAATAGGAATACAAATGATATCCATTTACTATGAAATTTTAAACAATACTTTACTGTCAATCAAAGTTTATAATGAAGCAAAAAATTTCACAAAACACTGAACAGGTTATTTATTAGTAAATTATCAAGTTTATTACCAAAAAAACCAAAAATTCGAAATAAATATCAAAAAATTAAAAAATAATAAAAAACTTCAAAAATATCAACTTGAAACATTTAAACATGTTTCTAATGTCATATAGAGGAAGAAATTGAGTTTTTTTAACACCAAATGCCACCAATCAACACCTCAAGTACATAAAAAACGCAAAATAAACAATGCAAGACATCCAAAATGTAAAACCAATCAACCTATTTGAAATACAATAGATTTTTATAGTCCAAACATTCAAGAAACTAAGAAAAATGAAAAAATAAAAAAGAAGAAGAGGATACTCACTCAATGGAGATAATTCAAATGCAAGAAGATGGGCAGCAAAGATAGTGGTAGATGGCAACAAGCAACTACAAGTAAAATAGAGGATTTTAAACAACGAGAAAGGGGAGGGAATGGCTGGTAATGGCAATTCAGTGGTGGTAGGACAGAGGAGGACCAAGGCGCCCTGATAAGAAACTATGAAACTGTGAAAAAATGAACCCTATCGCGGTATATTTTGAAACTTTTCACGGCGGTTATTAAGAAAACCGCCGTGAAAAGTGAAGAAACACGGCATTTATTTACAAAAATGCCACAGCTTTTTTTTTCACGGTGTTTTTCTTCTTAACCGCCATTGTTTAGCATCATTATCTGTATTTTTTTCTAGTAGTGTCAGTCTATCCAAATTAGTATGTGTTCTGTGACATACCCTGCCCTTATATTGGCTTATATTGGGCAAGCATACTTTCTTCTAAGACAGAGTAATCTTATTAGAAACACCTTTTATTTACCAAAAGGATTCCAAGTATGCTAATGCAAACCCTCAACCATTACCTACAAAAGTAAGGGGTTTAAATTAATTGTTAGCTAATTAGAACTTTGCACACCCTTGTACTGGCCAATGTTTGTGATCCTCATTACAGTAGCAATCATAGCTTCTTGAGTGATGATTTCTGGGACTTTCTCTATTTTTAATCAAAACTATGATGGGTTGGGATTTGTTTGTTTGTATGATACTTCTTTTAAAATCAAGACAATAGTGTATTATTTTCTTGTTTTTCCACCAGGTTTCTTTAATACTTTTATAATTCTATTTCATTCCCATCTTTACCTCAATCTCTATATTACTGAAAAGCAAATTCTTCTTTTTTATAATATATCTATTATAAGTTCCACATTGTAAGTCTCACAAGAGAAGTAAGATTTATAAGCTTAAGGGGTCTCTCAATAAGCTAGTCTTTTAGAATTGAGTTTTTTTTGTTTTGTTTTTAATGCTTACAACATTGGTGCCTTAACTAAGGGAGGTTTTTCTCATTCATTTAAGCAAGAATAGACGAAAAAAGTGACTCATTTACATCTACTTATAATAGATGTATATGTAACCTATTTTCTACATCTGCTTTATGTCTCCTTCCAAAACAAACGAAAAAAAGCCTTCAAAATAGACATAATAACATTTTTTTAGTGGTAAAAATTATTTTTGTATTTGGATAAAAGAACTTGTGAATCAAAGCTTATTCGATTCACATTCCTGTTTCTAATCATAGTCACATATGTACTAGTATGCAAGTCATATCCTTTAGTATCCAAATAAGTGTTTTCATTCTAGTTTGAAAAGAGGACTTGGTATTCTTCAAATACCGTCTATTCATTATCTGAGTTTATTGTTCTTGATGCCTACCTCTTGTGTTATGTGAGTCATTTTTGAAGTCAAGATCTTTTTCAAGACAATCTTATCTGAGTCACTGCTTGTTTATTTGAGTCAAACCTTAGAACATTGACTCTGATGATTTTGTGATCAAGTGCAAATCTATTGTAACTTCATCTAATCATGTCTAAAGCTTATAAAAATGTGTTGAATCTTCTAAAAACAAGTTTCGTAGATAATTAAATATGTATTAAGCTTTAATAGATAGATGACATTGCTAATAAGAAGAATGTCTCTAAAAGTCACTAACTATTCGATCTGTAAATACAGATGAGCATTCAATTCCATATACGAAGAAGACTATAGGATCTCCGATCATATGAAAGCAATGATTGAGCTCACTTCAATAGGTTAGATTAGGAAAAAAGTAATAGTGGAGGTTTAATGTTAATTAAAACTTTAAGGAGGTTACATTTAAATTTTAAAATATTAGGTGTTATTTGCAATTGATCTAAAGTTTACGGGTCTTTTCATATCATAATCTAAAGTTTTTGGTCCATGTGAAATGCCATGTTATCCTCGTTAATCTAACATGGTGGTTTTTGTTAGTTATTTAATGGTAAAAATGATGGCGGGGTTCAATGTTAATAATTAAAACGTTAAGGAGGTCAAATCTAAATTTTAAAATGTTAGCGGATCATATACAAATGATCCAAAATTTTGTATATATTAACCATTAGAAAAATATAAAACTTTGAGTTATTAAGAGGACCATAAATATGGCATAATTATCTTTTGCTGCAAAATTATTTTCTTGTGAAAGGTTGAGTCAAGGGAATGCATTTTTCCATTTCTTTGTATACAAAGGGAAGGGATAGCCAAAACCATAGCATGATTTCCAATGAAATCCTTATCCGCAATCTAACAAGCAAAAACCAAAAATTAGAAGAAAAATATGAAAGATAAGAACTATTTATGTAATTGAAACTCATACAATCATGAATAATCTTTGAAACTATATGTTATATCAATAACATATGTGTGATGATACTATCTATCTGCCACATATCTCACTAATGCTTAGTCCATTGTTGGATATTACTCGTTCATTTTCTTCTATAAGCACACGATTCATTTTACTCTGCCATTGGATAAATGCAGATTGCCTTGGAGGAAGAAGATTAACAATGTCACTGCTCAGCATAGAAATTACAATGCTCATACTTGGCCTCTCACTTGCAAGGTCTTGCACACATAAAAGCCCTATATGTATGCATCTTAATATATCCTTCCCTAGGCTTGGATTGGATATTTCATCATCAATTAACAATGTAATGCTGTTTTCATTCCATAATTTCCAAGCCTAGAGCATAGAAGAAAAGAATTATCAGCTAACAATTGAGTTAGCAATGAAAAATACATGTAATTAGGTAATTTCAAAGGCAATGGATAGTAGATACTTGCTAGTCCTAAAAGACTCAAAGAATGCTCATTGCTAGAAAAGCTAGAGTTTTTTCTTCCACTAATAATCTCTAATAGCAAGACTCCAAAGCTAAACACATCTGATTTCTCTTAAAAGCATCCTTCTATTGCTTATTCTGAAGACATGTAGCCACTACATATAATTGAGTGAAACAATTAATTATTAGAACACTACTAACTTCTCAATTCACTAATGTTGGATCGAGAAGGGAAACTTACTAGGTTCCAATAACTCTCTTTGTATTAGCATGATCTTCTCTCTCTTTAAAAATTCTGGCTGAAAAGACCTCTACTTAATACATAATTATAAAACTATTTTTAAAATGATAACCATGGTAGAAAAAGAATTGAGTTAGAGTGTTAAAATACTACCATGGTTATAAAGAGTTTGACTTATTTCGAAAACGTCCCCAGTAGCTCAGGATACATAAAACACCCATGGATTTAACAACGTAGAACAAAGCCTCAGGGCACAGTAACCGCCCACAAACCCAACATAATATTCATCCCACAAAGACTTAGGGCACAAGAAACATAGGTTGCTCAACCCAGCCCATAAGGCATACACATAAGAGTATCACATATAGCAGAGTCTTATGGCCTTCAGCTATTTTAACAGCATTCCATCAAATACAGTCATCCAAACAAAAGAAAGTATATGTCAACATAGTTGTGGGCCCTAAGATGGCAATATACATAACATTACATGCCTAAACCAAAATAGGACTACTAGGCTATGCTCGCCTATGCCTCTGGTTGCTTCCCTTCACGCCGAGCCAAACTAGATGGCTCTCCTGAAAAGTATTGATGAACAGCGGGGTGAGACGTAAAGTCCCAGTAACCAAGTATTAATTTATGACATATACAAGTAGGATGGCAAGTTGGTGAAGTAGTGCTTAAATATAGTTTAAGAAATAAATTGGTACTTTAATAGATATAATCACATAAAAAGAGTATATCTCTCCATCCACAACACAATTCATATAAAAGTACATATATGCAACAACACAATGAAATATGCCCTCCCATCACCTTTCTCCTCCTTATGACTCCTTGACAAGGACCCGGGCTTTCTGTGCTGAGTAACCCGGCCAAAGGTCACCCCACTCACATCAAGCAACGGGCCCCCTCCTGTACCTACACCGCCCAAGAATGGACTATGGTACAAGAGGTGTCTACCCAAGAGTTCATTCTCAATTCTGGGCCAAGGAAAAGGAAGAACTACAGGGGTCTAACAATAAGGCCAAACACTGGGATCCGTAGTGTAGGCATGCCGCGTGGGCTTCAAGAACAATTATCCTCCACATAACAAAATCCCATCCTCCACATATGAACCCCATGCATAGTCACAATATAAATCAAAATATCACAATCTTCAAAGTAAGATGATATAATTTCAAACAAAGTATAACACATTTTCATTTCATTTAATAACATAATATTAGTATATTAAATTCAGTACTACACGAAAACACAATTTCCAATAAAACACAACGCAAACATAATTAGATCAACATACTTCCCACTTCACCAAAATTTGTCATATAATAAAATATATATTTTATTCACAGGCATACTTTTACAATTTAACTAAGAAAATAAAAACATAATAAACACCTTACAATCCAAAGCGTGTATATAAAATAAATTAACCCTAGTTACCTGTACTCCAAGCTTAACCTCACAGCTTGAGAAATAAGAGCGCAAATTACAAACTCCGAAGTATAAGATAATCTACAAATAATATAGATACAATTTAATATACATACAAATAATTAACTTAAATTACATAGAATTTATTATTAATAATATCTATACATATATTTACTATCCAAAAATTCTTACTTCAAATAACATTTTTTTTCTACCAAATAACTCATTTAAATTATAAATATTTATAAAATATTGTTTTTATCTAATATTGTAAGAATCTCAATTTATAACTTAAGTTTCCAGTTTCAAAATTTTTCTAATAATATAGTCTTAACCTATTTTACATTTTAAACCGATTAAAATATCAATAATACATTAAGTAACCCAAATAAGTTATTTAACTTAAATTTAATCGGTAAAAACATTCTATATATCTTGAATAATACATTTTTCAACTAAAATCTTAATTTAAAATTCTCAAAACAATCAATAAACAAATATAAACCGATTAAAATTTTAATAATATATCGAACAACCCAAATAAATTATTTAACCTATTTTTAATCAATATTTATATGATATATATCATAAATGACAGATTTTTCAACAAATAAATTTAATTTTAAATACCATAGATAATAAATAGACAAATCTAAACCGGTTAAAATTAACTACTTATTTATCTCTAAATTTCTACAGTCATATATTGTCAAAAATCATTACTTACTCTGTACCCAGCTCACAAAATTTTCTCTAAACATTGTAGTAATACTACTAATATAGAGTTCTAAATATATAGAAAATATTCATAAAAGAAATCTAATAGAAAGAAGTATTTTTATGTACCTAAATGATCCCCAAAGCTTATATGACTCTTCAAACTGCTAACACTTCTCTTCTTTTCTCTCAGTCTCTCCTCCTGCACATCTCACTCTTTCTTTCCATTCTTTGCGATCACTTCTCTTTTTATCCTTCAAATTCCACCGTCCTTCCTCAATTTTTTCTTCATTCATTAATGCTCCCTCTATATTTTTCTTCCTTTAGTCAAAAACTACCCCTCAAATTCCTCTTCCTCTTAAATACGTTCAGCTTTCGGTGGAAAGTTGAATGTGTTGTCCCCTTCCCCCATTTTTTTTTGTTTTTTTAATAAAATATTATTATTTAATAGTAATAAAATATAATATATATATATATATTTTAAGGATGTTACACTGGCCATACCAAGATCTAATATTTTTGGAATCAGATTCTCATTTAGAAAGATATTAATTGCTTTTAAATCCCTATGTATAATTCTTAGTCTAGAATCTCTATGAAGATAAAGTACTCTACGAGCTATTCCTTCAACAACAACAACAACAACAACAACAAGCCTTATCCCACTAGGTGGGATCGGCTGCATGAATCACATGACGCTATCGTGCTCTGTCAACTACCCAGTCCTTAGATATGTTGTTGACTACGAGGTCTCGTTCAATGGCCTCATTAAGTGTTCTTCTCGGTCTTCCTCTACCCCTTTTTATGTCCATCTTGTCTGACCCACCCTCCTCACCAAGGCCTCCAATGGCCTTTTCTGCATATGTCCAAACCATCTTAAGCGATTTTCAATCATTTTCTCTTGGATAGGCGCCACACCGACTCTTGCCCTGATATTTTCATTTCGAATCCTATCTTTTCTTGTATGACTACACATCCATCTCAACATCTTCATTTCTACTACCCCGACTTTGTGCTCTTGTTTTCCCTTTATTGCCCAACATTTACTTCAGTGCAACATAGTTGGTCTTATAGCAGTCCGATAAAATTTTCCTTTAAGTTTCTCAAGTACCTTCTTATCACAAATAACTCCAGTAGCTTTCTTCCACTTTAACCAGCCAGCTTGTATTCTACGAGAAACGTCTCCATCAATTTCCCTATCCTCCTGTATAATGGATCCTAGGTATTTAAACTTTAATACTTGAGGAATGATTTGCTCCCCCATCTTCACCTCCAAATCCCTATTGCCTTGCCTCCCTCCAAAGTCACAATGCATATATTTTGTTTTTTTCCTGCTCAAGCAGAAACCTTTCGACTCCAAAGTCCTTCTCCATACCTCCAATCTAGTGTTAATCTTTTCTTTTGATTCCGCCATGAGAACTATATCATCCGCGAAAAGCATGGACTTAGGGATTCTTTCTTGAATAGGTTCAATTAGAACATCTAGAACAATGTTGAATAAGTACGGACTCAAAGAATATCCTTGATGTAGGCCAATCTTAATAGGGAAGTCCTTTGTCTCACCTCCAGGCATCCTTACATTGGTAGTTATTCCTTGATACATATCTTGTGTGGCTTTGATATAAGCAACCTGTACACCTTTCTTTTCCAAAGCCTTCCACATTACTTCTCTTGGCACATGATCATAAGCCTTTTCTAGGTCAATAAAAACTATATGTAAATCCCTTCTTTTACTCCTATATCTTTCCATTAACCCCCTTAATAAATAGATTGCTTCCGATGTGGATCTCCCTGGCATAAATCCAAAGTGGTTTTCTGAAATAGAAGTCTCCAGCCTCAACCTATATTCTATCACTTTTTCCCAAAACTTCATTGTATGACTCATAAGTTTTATCCCTCTGTAGCTTGCACAGTTTTGAATGTCTCCTTTATTCTTGTAAATAGGAACTAAAATGCTTCTCCTCCAATCATTCGGCATATTTTTAGAGCGTAAAATTTCATCAAAAAGCTTGGTTAGCCACACCTCACCCTCATCACCCAAACATTTCCAAACTTCAACAGGGATACCATCAGGCCCAATGACTTTTCCATTATCTATTTTCTTAAGAGCTGCCTTAACCTCTCTGATACGGATCCTGCGGTAGAAAGCCAAATTCTGATCATCTTCTTTAATTAGCAAGTCCTGTAAGTCCTGAGTCACATAATTGCTTCCCTTATTAAATAACTTGTAAAAGTAAGCCTCCTATCTGTCCTTAATATCACCATCAGTAACTAACACTTTACCATCTTCATCCTTTATACACTTTACTTGGTCTAGATCTCTCTTTTTCCTCTCCCTTTGCTTCGTAATCTTGTAAATATTTCTTTCTCCCGTCTTTGCTCCTAACTCCTAATAAAACCCCTCATAAGCTTTAGTACGTGCTTCGCTCATTGCTCTCTTCATCTCTTTTTTAGCCAAATGATACTTTTCCTGGTTTTCTACACTATTGCACAAATGTATGGCCTTAAAACAATCTCTTTTCTGTTTGACTTTCTTTTGTACACTCTTATCCCACCACCAAGTCTCCTTATCTCTCTGACCAGGACCTTTGGATTCTCCTAAAAGTGCTTTAGCTACCAAACGAACCCTTGTGGCTATCTCTTTCCACATCATGTTTGCATTTCCCTGCGACTCCTAAATCCCTTCCGCCAAAAAGGTCCTTTTGAATAACTCCTGCTTCTTACCTTTAACTACCACCACTTAACCCTGTGTTTTACCACTTGATGGTACTTTTGCTTGGTACTCTTAAAACGTACATCAAGGATAAGTACTATATGTTGGGCAGTCACCCCATCTCCTGGAATAACTTTGCAATTAGTACACAGTTTTCTGTCCGGATTCTTAACCAAAAAGAAATCAATTTGTGATTTTGAGGCACCACTTTTATACATGATTAAATGCTCCTCTCGCTTCTTAAAACAAGTGTTGACAATCTTAAGATTGTATGCAAGAGAAAAGTTGAGAATAGATTGTCCTCCACTATTAAGCTCCCCAAAACCAAAACCACCATGGGCCCTACTGAATTGTCCTACTTCCTTACTGACATGTCCATTAAGGTCCCCACCGATAAAAAAAATTTCTTCGAGTGGTATGCTTTGAACCAACCCCTTCATATCTTCCCAAAAATTATCTTTAAGGTGTGCCTCTGCCCCAACTTGAGGTGCATAGGCACTAATGATATTGATAATATCCTTTCCAACAATTACTCTTAATGATATTATTCTGTCTTCAAACCTTTTAACCTCTACCACGTTTTTTTTCCATGTTCTATCAACGATGATACTAACCCCATTCCTTGCACTCACCTTTCCTGTGTACCAAAGTTTATACTCTCCAAGTTCCTTTGCAGCTTCTCCAATCTATTTGGTTTCTTGGAGGCACAAGATATTAATCTTTCTGTCCCTCATAACTCCTACTACTTTCATAGATTTCTTATTCAGCGTCCCAATATTCCAAGTGCCAAATATAATCTGTCTCATGAACTAACTTCTTTAGCTGCCTCCATCCAAGAGAGTGTGGTAGCCCTCGCTCATTTAACACTACATCCAGGTGACGATGCAGCGGCTCTAGCTCATTTCTCACTATACTCGAGTCATACAACACGTCACTTCTGGGCAACGACCTAGTATTAGCATAATTACTTCGTTGATCCATGTTCATGAGATTCAACAGGTTTTTACGTTGGCTGTCGAGGGCCTAACACAACCCTCCTCCTTTATCAGAGTTTCTACGAGCTATTCCTTTGATTATGAGAAATTGCTTTCCCCAGTCGAGTAGTTTCTGATTTGATGGATCTACAACAACAAAATCAGCTTGACAATAACATATATAAAGAAGCTGCAAAACTTAATGCATCCAGCAAGAAAAAGCTAGAATAGAAAGGATCATAAGAGCTAACCGAAAATAAATGCATCTAGGCTTTTATTTGGCATGTACTCATAGATCAACATTTTTTCTTCTCCTTGAACACAACAACCTAAAAGTTTTACAAGATTACGATGTTGAAGCTTCAAAATGACAACCATCTCATTCATAAATTCTTCTTGTCCCTGTCTAGATGCTCTAGGTAGTCTCTTAACTGCTATGAGCCGACCATCTCGTAACATCCCCTTGAAGAAATTTCCATGAATGAAGCAATTAATAGTTACACACACACAAAATGAATTCGAAACTGATTAAGATTTCATGAATAAATGTTGCCTTATATACCGGGCCGAAACCGCCTTGCCCAAGTTTATTAGACAAGTGGAAGTTGTTTGTCACAATTGCAACCTTCTTAAAATCATACACAAATAACTCCTGAGGGAATTTAACTTGTGAAAATTCTCCAGTAATGTTATCACTTGTTTTCTCTGCATACGATCCACGCTTTCTAAGTAACAAGAAGCATACGGTCTTCCAAACCCTTGCTGATTCATATATAACAATGTTAACAAATTCAAAATTAGAAAGACAATTAAAGATATAAAAATGCTATGAAATTCAGAAACAGGACTTACTAACAAAATTCTACTCTTATGACTGACTTTAAATGGGATCATACATATATACTTGAATGTTTTGCTATCCATTGTCTGGGTTGGGGGGTGGATTACAAAAGCTAATGCTATAACTTGGTGCGCCTGGGCACGTGAAATTCCCCTTGCCATTGTTGCCAAAATAATGGGCATATGGGCAAGCACTTTGAAATAGCTTTGAGCAATGGTTTGGCTTGGAACAGTACTGAGGGGATTTATATTCCCTGCAACCATTTTGACATATCACTGCTTTTCCATCACCAGGATTGAATCCCACGAGCCCTGAAGGGCACATATTGATTAAATCCTCCAAACAACCTGTACTCATGCAGTTTTCAATGCCTTGGCGAGAAACTATCATAGGCACGTTGTATCCGTTGACTAAGCTCACATAATACGAATCAAGCTCTCCATCTTGGCCTAAAACTGAATTATACCATTGTCGCAGTCTCTATGCTGCGATTGCCTTCGCATTCCACCTTCCCGGAGCCGTAATCACCTGCGGTACACTTAAACTTTCCGGTGGCGGCCGCCATCGTGTAGAGAGTTTGAGCCCAGAATCCGCCGCTCCACGAAGTAGGTGCAGAGATTATCCTAGACTCTCCCTTTTCAAGAAAAAAACCGGTGGGAGAAAGACCAGGGCCACCACCATGTGAAACAATGGCTGGCCATACTGTGTAGTTGCAGTTGTTGACTATTGTGAATGGTGTTGAAGCTACTCCTGAAAAGTCCCAAAGCATACATATATAAATTAGACCAAATTAAAATTATAAACTAGAACAAACTAATAAATCAAAGTTTTATTTTTTCCCCTTTTGGACATAATTTTTTCTTGTATGACTTACCTGATATGGATAGGCGAAATGTTGATAAAAGCAAAAGCAAACTTGTGACACTGAAGAAACATTCTGGCCTCCTCCCCCTCATGCATGGCATGATGTGCTGCCACTTAAGAGGCCATGTGGTTGCCATCAAATGTCTCAAAATTTCTGATCATGCCAAGTGTTTAGATTCAAGAATATTTCATTGATTTTTAGGGTTAATTTAGGCTTAAATCCATTTAAATGTTGGGTCACCATTTTGCACAAAATTTTTATACTTTCTTGGCCCAAAATGAGACCAATTCTGATCTGGAATGATCAAGAAAAGTGGCCCAAATATGAAATATTAATTCCAAATAAAATTGAAATTTATCAGTTACATTCACTTGTAACTTTTAATAATTATTCTAGGCCTCCAAAATCATATTTTTTTCCATGAAAAATCCTGTTTTAATATAGGAAAGCATTTTAAAAATTTTTAGAATTTATCTCTACCTCTAACTATTTATTTTGATTTTCCTCCAAAATAAGGCCTTATCGGTAGGATTTTGGAAATAAATTTCCTAAAATCAATTTCTATACTTTCAGGACCTGAAATCAATTTTATAAATTCATTTAAATATTTAAATAATTTTTTCACATTTTTTCAAAATTATTGAGACCCTACATATTTAAAATAATTATTTTCATTCAATTTTTACTATTTTTTCTGAAAAACCTCTGTTTTCAGAAAATTCTATAATAAACTTCAGAGCCTCAATTAAGGTTCCAAAACCTCTAATTTACCTTTTTACTATTTTTTTAAATTTTTTTAGAATTTTTCTCAATATTTTTTCATTTTGTCTTTTCTAGACCAATAATTCTAAAAATATCAATCTAGACCTTATCTAGTTTCATATGAAAAGTTATTTCGTCCTTCTGTCTACTTCCTGTATTGGCCATCAGCTCAATTTTTAACTTCTAGTATTAGAATAAATTTTTCAGGATGTGACACTGAGAGATTGGTGTGATCATATCTTGATGATTTTAATAATGCTTATTATGAACCTCATATCTTGGTTTTTGAGAGGTTAGCCTTCTTGGTTACTTCAACTTTTTCTTTATCTACTTGAAGAAGACATTTGCAGCTGGGTGACCCTCATGATACTATTCTGGGTTCTTGGGAAGCTTCTGCTAAAAAACTCCACACATGCTTATGATAATTTCAATGACCTCTAAGTTAGTCAGCAACCACTTAATTAGAGGTTCATCATGCAGTGTTGCTTTCGTTTATTTGTCTTTTTTTTTTTTTTTGGTGTTTGTTTAGTTTCTGGTTGGTTTGGCGTTGTTTCCAAGTTCATATGCTGCTAAAGTGCTTGAATCACTGGCTTTCTTTGGTCGTAATACCATCTTTCTGATTTCAGAGTATCATGGGCCAAGTTCTATCACCAACTCTACTGAGATTCCCGCTCATCTTCGTAGCAGTTACATTTCTTTAGTTCTTTGTACAAGAGTTCCTTTCAACACCCTAAATGGTGTAGACATCGTGAGCCATTAGTTTGCCTTAATGTCTCATAGTGGCGGTATCTCTTGGAAGCATGTCTGCGAGCTCTTTCGCACGATGCAGCTTCGTGGAATTAGATTTGTGAAAGCATCTATGTGGGGAAGAGAAATGATTGGTGTAGCAAAGGTTTTAAACTTTGGGCTGATTCAGATCTGCTGGCAAGAATTGGAGATTACAATCAAATCCCTGACTGCTTTATTTTAGTTTTCATGATGTTACTTGTCTCTTTTTTATTCTTGTTTTATTAGTGTCTTCCAATGTCTGTGTTATCCATTTGTACTGCATTCTTATTTTTATGATTGGCCAGCCTTTTACTTTGGAGCAATTGAGCTTTTCTCAAATTGACTAAATGTGACTGGCTGGCCTTTTTTTTTTATGTTATCTTTTTATTTAGTGTTTAAACACGATTGATGTTTTACCCCAAAAAAACATATATGGTGCTCATTGTAATTGGTCTCAAATTAATTTTCAAATATAAAATTAAGTCATATATTTAATTCATCATACACAAAAATAGTAGTCAGAGGCAGATCTAAGAAACCTCACTTTGATGCCACATGCTAGAACATGCCATCCATATGAATATAAATATTTATCGAGAATAATCATATGGATTCTTGTAGCCGTGGAAGGCTTATTTCTTGTCACGCTAGATTATTCGAAAAAGCAATCCACAAATCTCACGGTGTAGATTTGGATTCGAATAACTAAAAGGGAGAATTACAATAAGGTTTCATGCAAGAAAAAAATTACAAAATAAGTCCCAGAGGTTGTTATTCTCCACTCTAGAACTTGTCATTACAGGCTGCTTAGGTTGTTATTGGACCTTTTATAGTTATTTCTCTTGCATGGGACTTGATTGTAATTCTCCTTAACTAAAATCATAAAAATATGTTAATTGAAAAGATGTTAGGAACGCTTCTAACTAGGAGGTAGGCATAGTGATGAAATTAGGAAGAGCCGCCACTAGTCAAGGAACCTCAAGAATCATATATTAGGTTTTCTTACACGCTTACTTTGTCAGCCATCAAAATACATAACCTTCCATCAATGTTATAAAATGACTAAGAAAAACTAAGTCTAAAAGCCTACTTGGATTGGGCCTAACCGACTGACAGGTCACACTTAGGATATTTTAATTAACATAAAATAATATAATAAAATATAAAATATCTCAAAATAGTATCTTTAAAAATTACATATATTAAGTATTTTAATAAATAAAATAAGAAAATTAATACAAGTATTACTATTATGAAAAAGACTGGGGTAAAAAATTTTTTCCTACTAGACATATATACCTTCTTATTAGAAGCAATCTTACTCGAAGTATCATCGAGTACTAAATATGGACATCACTCGAATCTTGGTTTGTCAAGATTGTGAGAGAGTAGCTCTTTTTATTAGACCCAACACTGAGACATAATCAAAGATCGGGTAATGCATTTTGTCACACCTCCTTTATAACCTTATTCTATATTAATTGGAACCCTTTAGGATCATTATATAGGCCTTAGGTATGAGAAAATTCACAAGAATTTAAAATTTTTTCCAAATTTTGGTCCAAGTCATGACTTGAGGTCATAGAGGCAACCTGTGTTGCCAGGTTGTGACCTAAGATTCCCAGGTTGTGACCTAGGGTCACAGTAAGCCTCCGAGCACTATTTACTATTCATAAAATTTTTTGCCAACTTTGAAAATTCATAATTAAATATAGAAAAGTTGAAATGAGATGATTCTAATTTCATTTGAAGCTTTTCATGTGTACTATAAGAGAAAAAAATACTTATTGGCATCAAATTATCATGAAACAAAGCCAGAAAATCCACCAAGTTATACTGTTCATATGGTCAATTTCTAATTTTTTAGTATTTTTGCCCGATTTTGGAAAGACATACCTCTTAGCACAAAACTCCAAATTTAGTAATCTACCACGTGTTTTAAAGTTAAAAATGAGATCTATAAGCCTGCCAAATTTCAAGTCCAAATTCATCTATTTGCTTATTATTTTATGTGACACAAGATTGTCCCTGTTTAGGGCATTTTTATTCCTTAATCAAAACTAGTTAAATTTTCTTTTTCTTTTTTCATTTGGCATCCATCCCAACAAAACAAAACATGATTATAAACCATCATACAATATTATAATTTACATAATGTCAAAGTATTCCATATCCATACTTCATTACAAATTTATATCAAAATTCAACAAAATACAACATAGCTTGATACATTGTCACAAAATTTCCATGGCCTCCTTAGCTCAACACCAATTCTTTGCCCTAATCCATACTTGATCCATTCCCTATTAATGTATAATTTAACACAGGAGGGAATGAGATTTCATGGAAATCTCAATAGCAATGTACTATAATCATCATGTAAATCAAGCAATGCATAATGTGACATGTTATAGAACTTCAAGACATCCTTAAGTCACATAAAATCATATTATGCATCATACCAAAAGAGGAAAATCAACACTTTCACATTGACATATTCCTATGCATTTGGCCAAAGCACAATCAAATGTCATAAAATCAACTATTACCACAACATAAATTCCTTAATTCAAGCAATCAACATAATCACATTAAACAAGCAAGATAAACGATCAAGTTATAATTCAATGCTACCTTTGATGCCTAATACAATTTGGTCTCTTCAAGAGATTAAGGCTCCTTTTGATTTTTCTCTACAATACCTATCAATCCAAGCATAATTACAAGCTACATTAACAATTATTCAAACTTAAACACCAATGCTCTACTTAAATCCCCCTTTCCTTGATTTATAACATAATTATTCCTCTAATTTCAATAACCTCTTACCTCATTCCTACACAATTTTACATGTAGATTTCAAATATCCAATCAGATTTATAAAAATCAAATTCCTTCCCTTTCAAACTGTCTTGCCCGAATATGGGGCGTATATGTTCCGAAAATTTCATTTATGATTCTAATGATTTTAAACATTTCCCTTTAGTGTTTCCCTACACAAAAACACATTTTAAACTTATTGGAATTATCAAATCAAGGTAAAATAAACTCCTGCTCCAATATTTCTTCTTAACCAAATTAGGATATCACTGCAAAAAAAACAGTTGATTACCGACAGAATTTGTGACGGAAACAAATTTTGTCGCTAATTTCTGATGAAATTGATACAAAAATTCCGTTGCTATTTTTTTTGAAGGATTAGTGACGGAATTTTTTTTTGGCTAATATTAACGACAGATTAGCGATGGAATTTCTGTCTTTCACTAAATTCCGTTGCTAATTCATCAGAAAATCCATCAATAAATATTTAGTGACTGAATTAGCGACAGAATTTTTTCTGTCAGAAATTTCCATTGCTAAATTGTTTGTCACAGAAGTTTTCATCACTAATTCCATCACTAATTCTATTCCTTCGTAATTCCGTCGCTAATCCGTCACTAATTTTAAATTTCATTATTTTAGATTATAATCTTACAACAATTTATATAATAACAATTAAGAATATAATGATGTAAAAATATTTTTAATTATAAAATAAATTGATATATTTGTGGAGTTGGTGTTAATGAAGATATCGTCATCATTCATGTCATCATTAGGTATATATTGAAAATAGGAAGACAATTTCTTAGAAAACTTGGTTATATTTTATCAAAATAAATTCCTCTTGATTATTAATAATAATTGAAAAATATAATAAGAATATTAATAACTTTCTTATACAAACTGATATAAGAAAGAAATAATTTTATCATATGTACAATATATTGAAAGATATAATATATGATAGAAATTCAAAACCGAAAAATCAATTTATATGAACGCAAACTAATATTGAAATGAATTTTGAATTTAAATCATTAAACAATAAAATTTAATCATGATATAATTAATACCCATGATATAGATTGATTTTGGTCTTCAATACAAAAACAAATGGTATATACAAAGAATTTTAAGAAAATAAATTATATAGGATATATATACAAGTAGGAGAATATTGTTTATCATAATCTATTCAAATCATTTAATTTTTTATATAGAATAATTTATTAGATTTTATTATAGTAGTTATTTTTTGAATAACAAGATTTTTTGACTAATTGTAAATGATTTTCGTCAAATATATAAAAAAAATATAGATATTATAATATAATATAATACATATATAATTAAATTGTATATCTTATCAATGTTAATTAAAAAATGAATTTTAAAAAATATTTATAAAAAAATTACTTATGATTTAAAATTCCAAATTAGTATCCTTCGAAATTAAAATTATATTAAAAATATTTTTTTAAAAATAAAACATTATAAAACAAATAGTAAAACAAATATTTAAAAATTATTTTGTCACTAAAATAGTTATGATTAAAATTATCATATAGTATATTTTTAGTTTTTTTATATATGTATATATAATTGTTTGTGTAAAACAATATTATATATATATATTTAATCTTACATAATAAGTCAACAGGTTCATTACAGCTCAACTGGTAAAGCCGCGCACACGCACAGATGAGGTCCTGGGTTTGAGCACTTTGAGGAGAGAATTATGTGGTGACAACACGTGGCAACAGGGGGTGAGGTGGCAACACACGTGGCAGGCAGAGGTGAGGTGGCGGTGACACGTGGCAAGCAGAATCAAGGTGGTAGGGGCACATAGAGGTGGTTGCCGGCAATGATGTGGCGACTGGTAGAGGTGTCACGTGGTATTTTAATTTTTTTTAAAAAAAATCAAGTTAGCGATTGATTAGTGAGGGAAAATTCTGTCACTAATCCATGACTAATTAGTGACTTTCATTGCTAATCCAATTAGCAATAAAGGAATTAGTAACGAAACAAATTCCATCGGTAATCCATTTCCATTGCTAATCCGTCGCTAATTCCGTTGCTAAATAAAAAATTCCGTCACTAAATTCCGTCACTAATAACATGTTTTTTTTTTGTAGTGTACATTGAATCCTAAATTGGTTTTCTTCCAAAAATCAACCCAAACACCATTTAAACATGTTTATTCTATTTCATATTTAAAGTTTCTATCCTTTCCTAAAGCCTAAGCATGCTGGCCGAAATCACATAGCATTTCCCCTTGAATTTTAAATTCAAATACCTAATCAAAACAAGCTTTAATCTTAACCATAGTAAAGCTTAGACATACCTTGGTGAATCCTTAACTAAAGCTTGATGATTTCTTCTTCAATTGCACTCTCTAAGTTTATAAGAAAACAACTTGACAGAACCTCCCCTCTTTTGTCAATTTTCTACCTATTTTCATATATTTAGGGGGTATTTATAGGCAAAATTTCTATTCCCTCCCCCCCTTCAATTGGCGTGTTGAAATGCCACATAAGAGGGGCACATGGTTGCCATCAAGTGCTTGAATGTCCAGATCATGCCAAGTGTCTTTTGCCCAGAATAATCTAAGATATTTGTTTAATTGGGCTTTAATATTGGGCCCTGAATTTGCACAAATTTTGGGCCTTTTATGGCCCAATGTGGGGCCCACTCATGGCTTAGAATGGTCTAAAAAGATGGCCTAAAAATTAGATCACAATCCAAAACTATTTTAAAACTTTATAAATTACTATTCACTTGTAACCTTTCATAAATTTTCTAGACCTTCAAAAATATATTTATTTTCCATGAAAAATCCTCTTTTAGTATAAGGATGTAATCTGGAAGTTTTTAGAATTTTTCTCCATGTCTAGATATTTATTTTGAATTTTTCCCCTTTAGGCCTTTATCGGTAAAACTACAGGAGAATAAATTCCTAAAATTAATCCCTGAGCTTTTAAGGCCTAAGACCAATTTTTTAAATTCAAAAAAATATTTAGATAATTAATCCATATTTTAATCAGAATTATTGAGGCCTCTAACTATTTAAAATAATTATTTTTCTCTGATTTTTTACTATTTTCCCAAAAAAAACCAAGTGTTCAGGAAATTCCGTAATAATTTATTTTCGCATAACTTTCACCTTTAAGGCCTCTATCAAGGTTTCAAAACCTCTAATTCATATTTTACTATTTTTCAAAAATTTTCTGGAATTTTCTCAAATTTTCCTGTTTTGTCCTTCCTAGACCGATAATTCTGAAAATACTATTCCAGGACCTATTGGGGTTTCACATCAAAAGTTGTTTCATCCTTCAGTCTATTTTCTATATTGGCCCTCATTCAAATTTTTTAACTTTCTATGTCCAAATGAGATTTTCAGGATGTGACACAATTGGCCTAAAAGAGAGGAAAGAAATCACAGCTAATTTTGGTCTTCAATACACACACATATATATAATTGTGTGCGAAAATATGATGTATTTATATTTTAAAATTTCAAAATTTCAATTTTTTAATTCCAGAAATTTCTGATTTAACTTAATTTATTTTAAATGATTTTGCAGCGTACTGAGTACATATGTAATAAAAAAATTAAAATTTTATCTACTAAAGTATAAAAAACGTTTTTTCAGGTAGGAGCAGCAAGGCAAACATAAGCTCGACACACCACATCTATTAGAGATGGTTGATCATTGCTCCTAGTTTTGCATTTTAACTTGCGAAGACAGTGTTAAAATATCAAAATCTCCAGATGTATGTGCTACCAAGAACAATTATTTATGTTTGGTTGATAATTGTTATTGAGTTGGATTGCAAATTACAATACGATCTTACTCTATAAATAATTAAGTTGCACACAATTAGCAAGGAACATAATCATGGTAAAATTTGGAACTTTTAATTATCAACGAATACCCAACAATAAACTCTTATGTGAGATATTCATACACCAGATTTGTTATGGGAGTTTCGATTTCAATCAACAAGCATTATTACAGTAAGAAAACTACTTGCAAAAGCCTGATCAACCATTCATGTTTACCAATCAGAAGAGAAACCGCATTATTCATCTTTTTTGTTGGAAATTGGTCCATATTCATCCAACGTCTTCTGTTTGGAGCCCCCCCCCCCCCAAAAAAAAAAAAAAAAGCCGTTCCTTTTGGTCTCCTATAAATTTTCCTATTTTATGTAAACTTCTTATTGTTTATTTCTGTGCGTTCCCATCATCTTACTTTGGCCAACTGGAAAGTTAAGCAGATTAGTGTATCCCGTAGAGAAAATTGAAAAAAAAAAAAAAAGGACCATATTTTCTGAACATCTGGTTCTTTTAATAAAGTTCATTTGTTTTAACCTCATCTTTCAACCAATAATGCATTATATGAGGGTCCTCGTGACTTGTAAGCATAATTGGAATAGCTTAAAATAATAGAGGCAGTGTAGGTTGAGCTTCGCATGAGACTACTAATATTGTTCTCATCCACCATAGAAAATGCGAGAAACTCAAATTCACTTCATTTATGCTCACTCTCTATAATATAAAACCATCAAAAGATTACTAACTCAGTATGTCTAACACAATTAACCCATATGAAATTAAATTATTCATACATCTGTCAGAAAAAAAAAAAAAAGAACAATTAGATGTTATAGATAGGTCAGATAAAGTCAGACATTTGATAATTCTCAACAAACTACAAACTACTATGGGCTTATTTCTACCAAGTGTTCAAACTAAATAAATCTGCAATATAATACTTAAAAGAGTTAAGATCAAGGCTGTTCAATGTGGTTGCTGCTCAACCGTACAAGGCTTTCACTAAAATTGAAAACACCGCCAAACTCTTCACCGATAGTAAACATCCTATATTCAGCAGAAATAGAACTTGACAACGGCAGACTATTTGATTCCTTCAAATAATCACTGGATGCAACAAGCACTACAAAAAAAAACATGCTTTTAGCGACGAAATTTTTTATTTAGCGACAAAATTTGTTCCATAGCAACGGAAAATTTAGTCGCTAATTACCGATCAAAATTTTTCGTCGCTAATCTGTCGCTAATTCTTGATAGAAATTTCCGTTGCAAATTAGCAAAAGGAAAAATTCGTCACTAACCCAATTTTTGAAAAAAAAAATTAAAATGTCACATGGCACCTCTACCAATCGCCACGTCATCACCAGTAACCACCTCCATGTGTGCTACCACCTCACCTTTGCCTGCCATGTGTCGCCACCATATAATTCCCTCCTCAAAGTGATTTCTCCATGGCTCGAACCCAGCACCTCCTATGTGCAAGCGTGCGGTTTTACCAGTTGAATTGCAATGAACCTGTTGACTTATTATGTAAAATTATATATATAATATTATTTTACATAAACAATTATATATACATATATATATTATTAAAAAATAAAAATATACTATATGATAATTTTAATCATAACTATTTTAATGAAACAATAATTTTTAAATATTTGTTTTACTATTTTTTTTATAATGTTTTATTTTAAAAAAAAATTCAATATAATTTTAATTTCTAACAACACTAATTTTGAATTTTAAATCATAAATAATTTTTTATAAATATTTTTTAAATTTATTTTTTAATTAACATTGATAAGATATACAATTTAATTATATATGTATTATATTACATTATATTATATTATCTATATGTGTTTTATATTTTGAAGAAAATCATTTGCAATTAGTCAAAAAATCTCGTTATTCAAAAAATAACTACTATGATAAAATCTAATAAATTATTCTATATAAAAAGTGAAATGATTTAAATCGATTATAATAAATAGTATTCTTCTACTTGTATATATTCTATGTAATTTATTTTCTTAAAATTCTTTGTATATGCCATTTGTTTTTGTATTGAAAACCAAAATTAATCTATATCATGGGTATTAATTATATCATGATTAAATTTTATTATTTAATTATTGAAATTCAAAATTCACATCAATGTTAGTTTGCATTCATATAAATTTATTTTTTGGTTTTGAATTTCTATCATATATTATATATTTCAATATATTGTACATATGATAAAATTATTTCTTTCTTATATCAGTTTGTATAAGAAAGTTATTAATTCTTATTATATTTTTTAATTATTATTAATAATCAAGAGGAATTTATTTTAACAAAATATAAACAAGTTTGAAGCATCCCTCAATGGGCAATTTCTGTTTGCTACCCATATAATAGTGGAATTGGACATGTACCAAATTCCCACATAGTGATTCGTAGAATTTTCAAGATTGAAGAACCCTAATGTGAACAAACCCCCTTTAGAGCTTATTGTACCTAGATCCTTGATGTAGTGAGATGATGTGATGGTTTCTGCGCATGTTGAAGAGCCAAATGTGTCCAAATTTGTATAGGGGAATTCATAAAAAGTGATAGTATAATCTGCGCCTTTACATGTGAATTGGCTTAGCTGATCATCAAACAGATAGCTATAGGCATGTTGGCAAGCGCTCTAGAATGGTGTTGAAGAGGAGGAGGGCTAGAAAGCATTTTAGAGCAAGGTATTGATGAGCTACCTTCCTCACAAGGGCCCCTACACGCCACCACTTTTCCATTTTTGATCACACTTAGCTCTGAAGGGCATAGGCAGATCATATCTGCTAGACAATATGTGCGTCTCCACAACCACCTAAAGGAACAACTGCCACAGGTACATCGAATCCACCTACCAAGTTCAAATCATGAAAATCAAGCCCTTGGATTTGGCCGACAGAAAATTCTATTGATGTCAAAGGTTACTCGCCTCTAGTGCCTTGGCATTCCAACTTCCCAGAGCCACAGTCATCGGTGAGACAGGAGAAGTTTCCAGTGGAGTCTTGTGTGCATTGTGTTCGAACCCAAAAGTGGCCAGACCAAGAAGTGGGCGCAGAGATGACCCTAGAGTCACCTTTTTTAAGAACAAAACCGGTAGTTGATAATGGAGGATTGCCCTCTTTTGAAAAAATGCCCTGGCCATACTGTGTAGTTGCATTTGTTACCACTGTGAACCTTGTTGAAGTTACTCCTGCAAAGAGAATCCCAAGAGACATCAGAGTCATCAGTTTTAGCCTTGCAAATGAAATACAAAATTCATCTTTTTTTCAACTTTGAACTATGGTATATAATTATCTGATATGGACTAGAGAAGAGCTATTATTAAAAACAAAAACAATTGTGTTAGCTGATCCATGTATATGATCATAAAGTCTGTATGTTCACAGCAGAGAACAGGAATATGCATCTGCAAGAGCGGGCCATCTTTCTGTTGGAAGATTCAAGATGCTAGCGCCATTAATGAAGGATCCACAATGTTGGTACTCTTCTTCTGCAGGTCCCATCTCTATTGAGAGTTGATTAAGTCAATGGACTTGTTTCCTCATTGAAAGGTGCCAATTTTGACCACTTTCCATCGTACTGATTATAAGGAATTCGAGGAAGTAACGTTCACGGCAGCATCAAGTCGAACACAAATTTCACGTTATGGGACTTACCATTTTTACTCCAATATAATTGAAATCATGTACTGCCTAATTCTCATATAAGAGCTAAATAATTAATTAATTTGATAATATTAAAAAAATTAGTTAAATTAATTATTTATAATAAATATGTATTAAATTTATTAAAATATTCTTATTCATAATGTGCTTTGAAATTATTCTTTCATAGAACTCCTTAACATGTGTAATCAATAAGAATATATATATTTTGGGGAGAAAATTACAAGTTTGACATGCAAAGTATATTGAGGTCTTATTTTGTCTAGCTTTTATATTAAGAACTGGAGGTAATATATGATATTCAAGGATTATTTAAGAATTGTGTACTATATTTTGCATATAAACAAAAGTGAGATAGTATTGAAGGCATTTTGCTTTCATCTTAAAAATAATAAGAGCAAAATACGTGTACCCTATATTAGTTTTGCTAAAATTACAAAATGTCTTCTCTCTATTTTCAAAACTTACAGTCTAATTTTTCATACCATTAAGAATATTTCATTAAAAATCATAAAATATATTTTTATTAATTAATATTTAGGATAAACGATTTAAATGATTAATTTTCCCCTTATATTTTGTTGTTTCCTCCCTTCCCCAGTTTCCCCACTATACAATGCTCAAATTTAAAGAATTTTAAATAATTATGGTAATACTTTAAATAAATGTTTTGAAAATATTTTATTAAAAAAGTTACTAAAATCATAAATTACATTGATCAATTTATGCCTCATTATATCAAAATGCTAGTTCATTATTTGAAATTCTTTTTTTACTTGACGCATGCATTTGAACCAAAAACAAATTGTGTTGGCTGATCCATTGCATGCATCATAACAGAGAACAGGTTTCCGTTGGAGGATTCAAAAAGGCCGTGCCCCGGATGAAGAATCCATTGGCTGGTCAAAAAAAAGAAAAGAAAAGAATGAAGAATCCTCTGCACTGAAAATTTTCTACCATGGGTCCCATCTCTCAAGAGTCGTGTCTAAGTCAACGGACTTACCACCTTGTAGAAATGCAAGATCCTGGTCCTTTCATCCCCTCCCCCCGCCCCCCGGCAAAAAAAAAAATCTCACCTCCCTTCTTAAATTAGAAGTAGATAATTTAAATTTAATATTTTATAAAATTATTATTATAAAAGTAAATAAATAAATTTAAATCGTTAAAATGTTACTTATATGATTCATAACTGTAGTATAAACAATAGAAAAATTTTAATCTATAAGATCTTATGGGCTTCTTTGTTTATGCTTTTTATTTTTTTCCTTCAAAACAATTTTATAAAATTATTTTTTTGAAAAAATAAAAAAAAATATTTTTAGATAATTATTTAAAAAAATCACATTCAGAAAAATAAAATTACAAAATATTGTAGTCAGGAAAAAATTTACTAATGGAACCATTCTGTTGCTAATTTGTGACAAGCGACAAATATCACCGATTGGCTGGTTGTGAGTGAGTGAAGAATAAAGAGTTTTTCCAATTTTCTAAAACAAAAAATAAGAAATATAAAAAAAATTATATCCAAAACCTGTTTTCTTACCTTTTAAAAATATGTTAGGTCGTTTTGTTTTCCAAAACACTTAACTAAATATAAAAAAAAAAACAAGCTTTTTGGTTTTTCAAAAAAAAAAAATTATTTTCAAAACAAGACAAACAAAGCTTATAACATTATTTTTAATTTTTTATAAATGTTAAATCTGAATTATTTATTTTTTAATCTAATGATGTATATGAGATTTTAAGGGGGAAAAAAGTCGGAGAAAGAAGGGGGGGAAAACTAATGTTGTCAAACGCAAACTTCACGCAATGGATCTTGCCGTTTGTTTTTACTCCAATATGTGTATCCTCCCCTCAATAATTGAAATTATCTATAAGATTTTTTTTTTTTGAGCTGAGAAATTATCTATAAGATATTCAAGGTAAATCGATGCTATAAGAATTGTGTTTTGTATATAAACAAAAGTGAGAAACTACCGAAGGAATTTTGATTTCATCTTAAAAATAATAAGAGAAAAATTACATTTCCCTTATCTTAGTTTCACTAAAATTACAAAAGTTCTTCTTTATATTTTCAAAAAAAAAATTCATACAATTAAGGATATTCCATTAAAAAAATATAAAGTATTTTTTTGAATTAATATTTCAGTTAAGAATTTAAAATGAATATTTTTCCATTATATTCGAATTTTCCCCCCTCCCCTTACTATCTCTCTAATTTAAAGAATTTTGGCCAATTAAGGTAATAATTAAATAATTTTTTAGAAAATATCATATTAAAAATTAATAAAATAAAAATAAAAATAAATTATATTGATTACATATATTCATTATATCAAAATCCATATTCATTTTTCGCAAATTTTTTTAACCCGACACGTGTAACTTTAAATTTGAAAGGATTAGTAAATTAAAAAGGTTTACATTAAAGTATTTAAGAAAATTAAAAATATGATTAAAAAAAGGTTTAAAAATGCATGCATTATAATTATATTTGGAAACAATGTATCTAAAGGATAGCTCAAAACTTTGCCATATGGTTACAGTCAAGTTATCAATTAGGACAATGTTTGCAGAATCTAAATTCCGAAAACCAGTAGTGGATGAAACATTTGACACATTTGATGACCAAATGTTCTAACGAAAATTTTAATAAGCTCGATTTAAAAAAATTAGATAAATGAGGGTTAAAAAATTTAAATTAATTTTGCTTACTCTTTCATCTTACATTTTTTGTCAAAATTTTATAACTCCACTTTTTCAGTTTTTGAAATCAAGCTTATTAAAATTTTCCTTCCTCTCCCTTTTCATCCAATTCCCTCATACCAAACATAGAGTTAATGATCAATTTTCGTTAGCTACCCAAATAATAATAGTGGAATTTGGACATGTACCAAATTCTCACATAGGTATTTGTAGAATTTTTAAGACTGAAGAACCCTATAGATAGTCAAGTATATGTGTTTATTAAAAAAATTATTTAAATTTTTAATCAAGTCTTTTATGTTTGTCATAAATGAATTACTTAAACTTATCCTGAAAATATTAAACAAATAACTATTAACAAAAATTAAATGGGAAAAATGATAGAAAAATGATTAATAAATTTGGAAATCCCAAAATAGTCAATTGAATAAGGGAAATTCCTTTTTAATCACATAGGATCAAATAGGGATTTTCAAGTTTTGCCGAAATGACCATATTACCGTGTATAATTTTTTATAGAAAGAAAGAGAAAGAGGCATGGGTTAACAAGTTTTTTAATCTTATTAACAAGTTCGATATCACTTTTAACAACAAGTTTTTTAAAAAATTAAAAAATGGCACTTTTACAACTTCAGTAACTTTGTTACCAAGTTGTGTAATGATATTAACAACTCGTATAAGACCATTAAACACATGATCTGAAAGCTTTTTATACTTTGAGGTGTTAGTCATGGTATCATAAATAGAGAATTTTACAACTCTTCTAATGTGGTTAACAAGTTTTCTTAATACTATTAATAAGTTCGGTATCATCGTCAATAATAGGTTTTCTTGGAAATAAAAAAAGTGGCACTTTCCAATTTTAATATCACTGTTAATAAGTCAAGTACCAACATTAACAATTCACGTAACATCATTAACCACATGATCTAAGAGCTTTTTACACTTCAAGATGTTAGTTATGGCATCATAAATGGAGAATTTTATAACTCCTGTAACACAGTTAACAAGTTCTGTAATACTATTAATAATAGGTTTTCCATGAAATTAAAAAAGTTTCATTTTTTAAATTTTGTGACATGATGAACAATTGGTTTAACTGTACTAACATTTTTGTTATTGCCATTAATAACGGTTTTTCTCATAAATTAAAAAATTAACCCTTTTTCAACTTTACATTACTACAAAAATATAAATACCTGAAGGTTATTTTTTCCCCACTATTTATAATCATCAAATATGGAGATGTTAAATATTTGCCTATCTAATATTTGACGGTCAATAACCGTGAAATATTTGACACAATACCTAACGATTTTTAGTTAAAAACCGTCAAGTGTTATTCCAAATACTTGACGGTTATTATTAATAACCGTCAAGCATGTATAACATATACTCAATGATTATTTATATAACCGTCAAGTATTATTCTAAATACTTGACGGTTATTGATAAAAACCATCAAGTATATTTAAAATATACTTGACGGTTGTTGTCTACAATTGTCAAGTATTATGTATATTTGATGGTTATTAATTATAACCATAAAATATATAAAGAATACTTAACAGTTATATCGAATAACCGTCAAGTATTATGTACCTTTTTTTAAAAAGAAATGAGGTAGTTTCTTTTCGTATGTACTATACAATAGGAAACTTGGACAAGAGAAAGCAAAACAAAATCTCAAGTACTAAATCAAAACCAAAATTGGCTATTTACAAAAGCCATAACAAAATTGTCCAAGTACCAAAACGAAAAGCACAATTGAACCGTGAGAAATATAGAAAAAAAAAAAAGACAAATACCAATCTTCTTGTCTATCTATTTTGTGCCCACTGACGATACAATGCCATTACCAATTCTTCCACAATTTCTTCCATCTAACTGGATGAATATCACGTGCAATATGTATCCACAAAGTACTGTATGCAAAAAATAAAGAAATTGATGATGTTAGGTATAAATGTATAATTAACGTAAGTATAAATTGAACTTTGAATAAATACATGTTACCTTGGTAGAGATTGTGTTAGTATTGTGCATAAGTATGTCTTTCATGAACTTCATGGCACAATATCCACAATCTGAGCTCTTGTTTGGTTGTCGTGGGCACTGTAGAGAAAGGGGAAGGAAAATATATTAATGATGATATAATGATAAGCTATATTTAGTTGAATAGTTAATGGTGATAAATACCTTCATTTCTTTTCATGGGAACACATAATCGAATAGGCCACCTTTGACTGGGGGGCATGATAAGCCTTGATTCGTACGGAACAGCCACAGACCTCTGAGAATACAATGAAATTAAATATTAATGATTGTCAAAAAATAGATAGAACAAAGAAATTAAATTCAATGTGATAAAACATATTCAAGATACCTATTAAACAGTGATTGCATAAATGGTCGATTGGCCAGATCCCCATTAGGAGAATCAAAATACCAAATTTTTGCCTTGGGGGGATTGACCGCAATTAGCATCTAGTGTCCCCTAAGTACAATAAAGACAATGAGAACAATAGAAACTATTATAAAATAAAAAAATTAAAGAAAATTTAGTATACTTACCCTTAGCAGTCAGGTGCTAAAAAGAAAGTATCCCTATCTTTTACTGCCCTAAAAATGAAGATATCTGTCAAATCCCTCAATAAGTCTTGCTTCATATTAGGGCCGTGGCTAGTAAAGGTATGGGGACTCATAAACCTAAACTATTCATCAAGGCCGCCAGGAACAATGAAAATCTTGTAAAGGTATCTAAGTGCCCAAACAAAAATATCAATATTGTTAATGTTCTAAGTAATTAAGTATTTAATCATGGTTTAAGAAATACCTTATGTAAAAGTTATAGGTATTTATGCTAGCCATTTCATGAGCTAGAATTTCTTTCAGTACATCATTTGTGACGTACTCAAATGTGGGTCTACCATAAACCTCTGGCTCAAAGTCAAGAGGAAGCATCAAGTAGGGGTCGTGTTCTAATCTTGCCTCAAGTGCATATTCCTCAAGACATATTCTATATCTTGATGACACTACAAGAGTAGGCTCAGAGGGCTTCCTCTGTGAACATGCAATGACTGATCTCCCAACAGGCTCTTCTTTCTCTTAAACTAATAAACATATAGTTGGTAATTAAAACAAAATTTATACATTTTTTTAAATTAGCTAAAGGTTTCAACACACACACACACACACACACACACCTTTTTAGGCAGTTCTAACGAAATAAGACATCCAGGCTAAGCAACAAAGCTACCCACTGCTTAGGCCATTGTATTTGTATCTGGGGTGGGCATAGGAAGGGCGTAGTTACCATCTATAACAATATTCAACTATACCCACATGATCAGTAGGTAGAGGCACATTATGAATCATGGTCTCTCCCGACAAGTTGAACATGTGGCATGTGGTGACGATGTGATGTTTAAGGCTATTTGCCATACATTAGATGTCCGCTTCACCCTAAGTAAACATATACATGTTATTTAGTTTGTTTTGAAAATAAATAAATATGATAATATAAAAACAAGTAGTATTGTACCTCAGGTAGAGAGGAATATGCAGCTATCTTTCTTGCTGGGGTTGAGATTTAAAGCCAACTGTGGTGCTTGGCCTTAATCAATTGCTCAATTAGGAGCACTTGGGCTTTGACCTGCTCCTTTAACCAACGTGTTTCCTCCTTCAACTCTATAAACTCAACTGAAGAAGGTGCGTTTGATGTCGAGGCCTTTTATGTAGTCCCAAAATAAGCTTGCTTTGTGACTCCGAAGCCAACACCCCTAAGACGATTGGGGTGATAAGGAGTCCCCAGTGCCATCCTCAATATATCTTGATCATTTGATGGATTGCTTCTTTCTTGGGAAACCTCCTGGGACATAGTTTCCTATGCAACAAACATTGCTAGTATTGCTACCTTAAAATATTAATTAGACAAGAATGCACATTAAGACTTACCATCCTATCAATGATCTCCTTCACGCAAGGATTATTAATTTGTCCATTTTTGTTTTGCCTAGCTAATGCCTATAGCATTTAATGGGATATGGTAACGTCTGATCCCTTCTTTTCTGTCACTTCTTTCTCAAGGTCGGCATACCCTAAGTGCCTTTTTTGATAGGAATATTTATTATTCTTCACCCTTTCTATGTTTTAGGTGCTTAATTCCTATAAAAACAAAGAAAATTTAGGTGAACACATTAAATAGTAAATGTAATTCACTTTAGAATGGAGAATAAATGCTATCTAAAATTGCTTTTCATGACGTGACTAAACAAAAGCTGCCTAATCCTTTTGTTTGACTGCTTCTCCTACTAGGAGAGGAACCTCGAACTTGTCAATTGAAAAAAGATCCTTCAAGTATTTCTTTATAACAAAACACCAAAATGGGTGTAGTGCTGTCCCAACCTTCCCCAAAACATACTTTTTTTTGCTCTTATCAATGTCAAATCCCGACCGTAAAACATAGAAACCAAACCATTTGTTTGAAGTATCTTGTGGAAAAAGTAAATTTGAGCTATCATAATAATATCTTACTAATACATCATGCCAGATAACATCGCGTACTATGCGGTTGACCTTCCTCCAGTGCTGCATAGTGATCGGCATAATGCTTCTAGCCACAACGCCAATATAGCTAATGAACTTATTTAATTTCACAGATTGTCCTTTCTTATTCCACTACACAGACAACTTTTCCCCCTCTGATCCCATTTTAATCACCTTTTTCATGACACACAGCCCTCTCTATATACGTTGTGCCTTTTCTTATAAGTGTTGCTCTTGTTCAGTGGCATTGGTGGGCTAAGATAGATTATCAGTACTAAATCCACTATCGTCTATTATCTGTGACAAATTAAAGCGCATAGCATTAAATGAGTGAATAAAATAAAGTCATAAGTGACATGAATGACTCAAACATAATCAAATCAAGTAAAATTTAACTCAAACAATAATAAAGAGAATTTATATAATCAACTAGCTCTTTTTCTCTTTTTACTCTTAGCTTTTTGTATGTTCTTCTTAATTTGAACTGTTTTTATCTTCTTCTACAACACTTTCTTTTTCTTTTAAATCCATATTCCTTTATTGTGATCATACCTAATGTATATGGATTCATCTTCATTTGAAAGATCTTCAAGTGATATCCCTTGAAATGGATCTCTTTAAATGCATTGTTTTCATATCCTGTCTCCTCATTCATTTTATTAATCAACAAAACAATAGACCATCCTTTTGTAGTAGGATCTGGAACATAAAAAACTTGTCTAGCCTGAGAAGCCAAAATAAAAGGCTCTTATTTATACCCTTCCTTATTCAAGTTCAACTGTATGAATCCTACGTCATCAATCCTTAATGCATTATTATCCACCCACTTGCAACCTAATACTACAACCCTAAATCCAATGTAATCCAGCTCTCAAATATGCTCAACCACCCCAAAGTATGACATACTTGCATAGATAGGATTTTTATTTTTGGCACTCAATATATGTATGGTATTAACTACACTGCTCTTTAGTATAGAAAGTGAATCCATTGATGAGAAAGCTTGTAAAAGCCATTACATGTTTGCTTAGTCCATTTGTCAAGAACTTTAGTTTCTCAGAAATTGAACTAGGATCAATATTATAATTGTCATGCACATGCTCTTTCAACCATGATATAAATTGTTTATTATATACTTTGGCATACCAACTTTCAAATTTATTGGGATTCTCCCTCTTAAATTCATCAAAATGCTTGTCCACTATAACACCTTCACTCTTTACCAAATAATCAACTAATTAGAAGTAAATGGAATCACCTTTGATGGCCAAAAGTTTGAAAAATTTAACTTTGAAGAATTTTGTTCTCAGGTTACTATTCACAGCAAGTCATAAATTGGCTAAACTTGGAAAATTCATAACTAATTTTAGAAAAATTGAAATCAAGTGACTCCAAGTTCTATTGGAAGCTCTTTGGATTATCCTTTAAGGAAAAATAAGTTCTGGATGAATTGTCTTCAAATTCGAGCCTAGTTTTATTTTCAAAAAGTACTGTTCATTTGGTTATTTTTTTTAAATTTTCAGTATTTTTGCCTAATTTTAGATATGCACAACTTCTTGCACAAATATCCATTTGAGGCATATTATCACTCATTTTAAAGAGAAAACTAAGACCTATTGATTTGGAAATTTTTGTAAATTATCTCACTCAATTGCTCAAATTCACATCAATCAAAGTTTCCTCCCAAACGGTTGACTTTTATCCCTAACTACCAAATCTTTCCATAAACAAATCTCTAGCTTGGCATACCCATCAATTAACCAAATGGTTTTAACAACAATGGTTTTAATAACACACTTTAGCATATAATTGCATAAAGTTGTCACGTATAGTCATCATTAAAAGATTAATTTACATTCTTCTACAAAAAGCAAGAAAGGGTTAAAGCCATAAATCATTCATTTCTTCCTCATGCATTGGCCACCTCCTTGCCCTTTCCTTGTGATGTTGAAGGCCCTACGTTTTTGTTGAATATGGGATAAGATTTATAAGAATCTTAGTAATATAGCATTACATTCACAATGTCACACAAGTAAAGTATTTATGCCACATGAATTTGCTAATACATACTTTCACTTAATGCACATGCCATGGAAAGGACATAACATATTTCTCATTCATAATAGTCAACATTGTATAAGCCAAGGCATTACATGCATGGAGTTATACATCACATAACATCATTATCTCATCCACATCATGGTATTAGCAATATATCATAACATAAAGCAATAAATACAACGCAATGTAACATTTAGAAAGTAAATGCTAGCTACCTCTTTCAAGCAGTAAAAGGAACTTCTCCCAGATATTAGCTATCCGCTTCACATCTAGATTGGGCAAGTATTTGGGTACTTGGATTGACCTAAGAAGACACAAGAAATCAATCTGTGATCAAGTCATTGAGGCAGTGCAGAGAAGACTAGCTGGCTGGAGAATGAAACTACTATCTCAAGCTTCTCGGTTAACTCTTAGTAAATTGGTTCTTTTAGCTGCTAATGTGCATGTTCTGTCTTGTGTCAAATAGCCGTAGCACATATGTGATAAAGTAGATAGTTTATGTATCAATTTTTTTAGGGTGTAATGGAAGGGAAAAATCAAATCCATCTAAAGAATAAAGATCTTCTTTTTCACCTAGTAGATCAAGGAGGGCTTAGTATAAGACCTACCAAGTATATTAATCAATCTCTGCTTGCTAAACAGGTTTGGCGCATCCTCTCTATGAAACTTTCTAATTTTTTGGCCTTAACTATGAAAGCTAAATATGTGGATCTCTATCATAAGGAGCTGTTTTGAAACCTTACAATGCCTCTTAGTTTTGGAAAGGTTTGCTTGATAATTCTGGTCTTATAGTGGATAACCTTTGTTGGAATATCTCTTTTGACTCTTGTATCCCTCTTAACTACCACCTTTGGTGGCCTATGCAATCGGGATCCTTCTTAGTATTCAATCTGCTCAAGGTTAAAGATCTCTTACTGCATATTTGTTTCAACTGGAACCCCAAGTGATGGAATCTTGCTTTGCTTGAACCTCTCTACTCTAAGAACACTATCAATGAAATCCTTTCACTTCCAGTTCTTAGGAATTCAAAGCATGACTCTCTTCGATAGACTACTAATGCTTTTGGTTTTTATACTATAAGAGATGGGTTCAAAATCCAACTTTGTAACTCTTTGCAATTATAATGTCACAATGACAACTTTTGGAAATTTCTCTGGTCTCTGTCTCTTCCATTGAAGTTCTTGCTTTTCATGTGGAAACTATTAAATAAAGCCTTACTAATGAGTGATGTCCTGAACTTATATCATCTCCCTGCTACCATTGATTATGAGTTCGGTTGTGATTGCCTAGAATCCCTGGAGTATCTGTTCAACTTCTGCCCATATGTCCTAGCCTTATGGTTTGGATGTTTATCGGTTAGGATGGAGGCAACCACCTTCGACTCACTCCTACTCTGGTTGAAAACAGTAATGATGAGGCTTTCTCATGATAATCTCAATTTTCTTCTTAAGGGCATCATCATCTCTTTAAATGTAGTATGGTGGAAACATAATCAAGCCTTACATGAAGGAAAGATTGAGCAACCCACAAAAGTTATTAAAGAAATCTAGGGCTGGTAGGCATACTTCAAAATGGGTTTTCACTCAATTCATTTGAAAATGGCACAGAGGGAAAACCCTGCTATAACAAATTCTGCAAATTTCTCTTTGACTAACAAGGGATGGACTATACTATTGTTGAAAAAGAAATGCAGAAGGAGCACTTCTTTCCATGCTTTTATATTATTTCGAGGAGACCCTATCTAAGGTTTCCTCTGCCATTGCTTTTTCATTAATCCTGATAAGTTCAATTCTCTCTATCTTGGGACTGTTTTGCTTTGGATTACTAGAGTGGGCAGAACAATAGGGGATGATTGCTCTCAACTTCAACTTGTTTGCTTCCAGACGAAACTAGTTGATTTGACCCACCTTTAAATGATCACAGAGGAGGGGCTTGAGCATGAAGTTAAATTTCTTTTACGTTCTTTTCTTTAAGTAAACTGTGTTGTTAGCAGGGACCATAATTTCTTCTCTGTTTTTTTTTTCCTTCTTATTTTGCTCTTCTTGTTCTTAAGTGCACTTTGGAGACCTCTTAAATTTTAATCCTTAATTATTTTGCATTTTTCTCGAGAAAAAAAGCTAAGTCACGTGAAGAGAGATAATAAGAAGTAAAAGTGAAAAAGTAAAAACTTTAACGGGTTATGCGGAGGAGAGAGAATAAAAAGATTAAATATTATTTTTTTATCATTAAAATATGAATATTTTTACATGTTTTAATTAAACTATATTATTTTAATTATCACTTCTTTGATTCCTATCTAACCCATTAATCCTTAAACTAATTCCTTAACTGGTTTATTGTTCGGTCTGATTTTTTGTTTCTTGCTAAATTTTCATATGATAATATTTTATGAGAAAAAATCAACACAATAGAAGCTCCTTTGTGGGTAAACATTAAGGAAGCTGGATGGAAAAAATGAGTTATCATTTTATTTTTAATAATATATTAACTCTTCCTCTTTCTCCTCTCATTTTTTTCTTCGTTAATTTTTTTCCGCTTCTTCTTCTCTCCTCTTACCTTTTAAAACCCAAACACTCCGACGGGTCTTTATTTCGCCAGGCAAGCTCTCTTTCTATCACATTCTCACTTTAACCGTCTCGGTCTCTGTTGGCTCAGCCCCTTAGAATGTTACCATGGTCCTTCATACCAAAAGTGAACTTTCATGACATCAATGCATAAAATCCCCCAATTTCAACTTCATTTTTAATCCCCTGCTCTCTTCTTCATATTCCCCCACTCCCTGCTCCTCGCCCCTCTGCACCTCTTGGACTCGAGATTTCCCCATTACCATCTCCTCGACTCCAAGAAATCCTATCACATCGTCGTTTTCTATGCCGTCGCCTCCTCTAACGAAGGTGATCTCGCCTCCGACGCATTTCTTATTGGAGACGTCATTTAATAATTAATAACATCCAGCATCTCCTCTGCCATGTGATTCGAGCAAAATGGAGACGGCGTGAGTTGAGAGATTTGGGGTCTGTATCTTTGAAATTTGGGATTCTTCACTCACATCGGTGTGAGGGAGGTGTGGAAGGAGAGTTGGGCTGTGACCTGTGGGTGGAGGAGGGTCCTATGGTAGGAGAATAAAAGGATGAGAATGATGAAGAAAATAATAAGGGGTAAGAAGGTCTTTTTGCAAGATTTACGAATTCCAAATTAGTGCTGCTCTCTCAATCTGGTGTTATGCAAATCTATATTCCTAAATTGGGCTTTTGATATTTTAAAAGTCTTTTATTGAGTTTTTTTTAATTATTTTAAGGATTAAAACTTTAAAAATATTTTTTTAGGGAAAATGACAGATAAAGAAGTTTGAAAATGTGAAATGCCAATTTGAAAAGCTAAGGAAATGTAATTACACATAGGGAAGTCCTTTTCAAATTGGAATTTTGAAATTCAGTGAAATGACAAAAATGTCCTTTGTTCTTTTTTTTTTTTTTTAAAAAACGTAGCCCCTCATTGTTGGCCGGCGACCGACGACTGGCCTCCAGCGGCCGCCGACCGCCTCTGGCCACCGACGGCAGCCACCGGTGTGGTGGCTGCCATGAAGGATTTTTGTAACAATATTTTTTTTTGGAATAGGATAATATTGGTTCAAAGTGACAGGGTGGGATTTGATTCCACAACCCCTTGGCCACTTGGACCAACAAAAAGAAAGATAGCCATTGGGTCATCAAAGATTTCTTAATCTTATAATGTAAACAAAAATATAAGTTAATTCTTTTACTGTGACTCCAGCTCGTGACAACAAGTCTAAATTTGATATTAACAAAACAACTTTTCCTTATACATAACAAATAGCAACATGTGCATTAATTAAAAATGATCATAATTTATTTAAAAATGACACGTCTTTACTGGAAAATGACAAGTCTAAACTTGATATTAACAAACTAATTTTTCCTTATACATAACAAGAAATAGCATGTACGTTAATTAAAAATGACCATAATTTATTTAAAAATAACACGTCTTTACTGGAAAATGACAAGTCTAAACTTGATATTAACAAGGCAACTTTTCCTTGTACATAACAAGAAATAGCATGTATGTTAATTAAAAATGACCATAATTTATTTGAAAATAACACGTCTTTATTAGAAAATGATAAGTCTAAACTTGATATTAACAAGGCAACTTTTCCTTATACATAACAAGAAATACCGAATAAATTGTTGTTATTTTTCAGTAAAAACGTGTTATTTTCAAATAAATTATGGTCATTTTTAATTAACGTACATGCTATTTCTTGTTATGCATAAGGAAAAGTTGCTTTGTTAATATCAAATTTAGACTTGTTATTTCTCAATTAAGACTTGTCATCCTTAGATAAATTGTTGTCACGGACTGGAGTCATAATAAAAGAGTCAACTTATATTTTTATTTGCATTATAAGATTAAGAAATCTTTGATGGCCCAATGGCCATCTTCCCTTTTGTTGGTCCAAGTGGCCAAAGGTTGTGGGATTAAGTCCCACCCCCGCCACTTTGAACTAATATTATCCCATTCCAAAAAAAAAAAATCTTGTCACAAAAATCCTTCACTGGCAGCCACCACACCAGTGGCCGGTGCCAATGGCTAGAGGCGGTCGGCGGCCGCCAGAGGCCAGTCGCCGTTGGTGGTCGCCAGGCTCCAACCACCGATGAGGGGCTGTTTTTTTTTTTTTAAAAAAAGGACAAAGGGTATTTTTGTCAGTTCACTGAATTTCAAAATTCCAATTTGGGAAGGACTTCTCTATCTGTAATTACATTTCCTTAGCTTCCCAAATTGGCATTTTACATTTTGAAGCTTTTTTATCTGTTATTTTTCCAAGTTTTATTTACCCAAAAATAATTTAAATAATTAGAGTTAGGGGTGTTCAAGACCGGCCCGTCCCGGTCGGCCCGTTCCAATCCCGGTCTTATTGGGATGGGAGGGATTTCGGGACAGGACTAACCGGGACGGGACGGGGTCGTCCCGTCCCGGTCCCGTCCCGGTTCTTTTTTTTTTTTTTTTAATTTTTTTAATTTTTTATCCTATTTATATAATATCATTTTTTTTCATATTTTTTTAAGATTTGAGACTATTGTATGGAACTATAGATATATTTATTTAGAGTTTTTATATTTGTTAATGATTTGAGATTATTGATTATTAGAATTTTTAACAAGTTTTTATTGTGTTAAAAGCTTTTGTTTAGAGTTTTTAATGATTATTATATGTAATATTTTGAGCTTTTGTTTAAGAGTGCCCAAACAAATAAAAAAAATAAAAAAATATTTTTTATAAGGTTTAAGCCCAAAAAAATATAATTAAAAAAATCAGATTTTATTAAAAAAAATTTTAAAAATTTTAAAAAAAATGTTCGGGACATCCCGGTCCCATCCCGACTGGGACCGGGACAACCCCGGGATGGGCCAGGACACGGGACAGAAAATCTGTCCCGTTACTATTTATCGAGACGGAACCAGAACGGGCCTGTCCCGGTCCCGATCCGTCCCGTGAACAGCCCTAATTAGAGTGGCAAAATAGTCTAGTAATATTGCCTACACATGTCACACGTGCTCCCTCTCTTTCAATTGTCTGTTGAGATCACCCCTTCCCTCCTCATTCTTCACCTGTGACCGCAGGGAGTTGAGAGAGAGAGAGAGAACCGAGAGAAAAACAGAGGAAGAGTAACGGCGAAGAAGGGTCAAAAAAGAAGGAAGATCTTGCATGCAATTGTAATTTCCGGTCAATGGGAGTCCCTCAATTCCTCCTCTATCTTCGTTTTCTTCTCTGGGTGCTGTTTGGTTAGGAAAATATCGAAGAAGAACTGGTCTTGGTCGGTGGAAATGCTGTCTACTGTTGAGCAAGGAATGATGGAGTGCAGAGTGAAGCTTGTTGGTGCGTTATGTGCTGTGGCATGTGTTTGATTCTCTCCGGTTCAAGACTGTATTAAGTTTTTCTTGTGTTGGGGTATCGGGTTCTAACAAGATTGGAGAGAAATGAGGCGATACGTCTATATTAAGTTGCATGATTAATACGGTTAAGATTAGAATTAAATTAGGTTGCTGTTCCAAGGGGAATATATTTTCTAGTTTGGATAAGAACGAAAGTTTAGGTGTTTTAACGTATTAAGGAGTTACTAAAGAATAGAAAGGAAGTGTGTATATGATGTTTGTAAAGCTAGAAATTTCTGGATTTAATGACGTAGCTGATTGCATAATTAAGAAGAGGCAAAAGACTACTTAGAGAGTTGTAAATGAGATATACATATGGATAAGTAACGTAATGAGTGTGGATTGTAACAGGACTTTTGGAAGTGGAAATTATAGGTGTTTAAATTATATAAGAACATGGTACAGGCCGATAGAGAAGAAAAAGAAAGAGGGAGAGAGAGAAAGAGACGGAACTGGATTTTTCTTATTCAATAATGCCCCCCGTACAATAGTAACTGTACTTATATGGTAAAAGTAAGAACTGAATCTGTTACAATAATATGTTTCGTCTAACAGAATGACAGCTAAGAGGCACGTGCTAGTAAATCCTAATAATATCACGTATCAATTACTCCCCCCGAAAGAATATCCTTGTCCACAAGGATCGTGTTGGCAGGAGACGCAAAAGTGTCAAAGTCAGGGAATTGTGAACGAATAAAGGAGAGGTCCTCCCACGTAGCGTCTTCTGGTCGAGCATGGCGCCACTGAACCAAGATTTGAGTGACTGGCAAAATACCCTTTTTGGTGATCTTACGTCCCAAAATAGCAACAGGTTCCACAGTAATCTGTCCGTCGTCGTCCACCAATGGTAAAACAGGGGAGACTGAGTGGCCGGTAGGAGATGAACGCTTCAATAAGGAAACGTGAAACACGGGGTGGATATGAGACCCGGTTGGCAATTCAATCTCATAAGCAACTTTACCCACTCGTTTAAGCACCTTAAACGGACCGAAGTACCGAGCCACTAGTTTATGTAGGGTCGAATTGTTCAGCAGATTCCTCCGAAAGGGATGCAACTTTAAGAACACCATATCCCCAACAGAGAATTCTCGATCAGTTTGATGCTTGTTAGCCTAGTGTACCATTCGATTCTGAGCTTTCAACAAGTACTGCTTCAGGAGCTGAATTGTTGTTTCGCGGGAGAGACAAATGCAATCAACCATATCGTTATTGGAATCACCAGGTAAGTAAGGCAAATAGGTGGGTGGCACAACACCATATACCGCCTGAAAGGGGGTCATACCTATAGCTGAATGATACGTGGTATTGTACCATAGCTCCGCCAGTGATAGCCACTTAACCCATTGCTTCGGGAAATCACCGGTCATACAGTGTAAATAGCATTCAAGGCAACGGTTTAAGACCTCCATCTGACCATCAGACTGGGCGTGGTAGGCTGAAGAAAATTGAAGCTTGACTCCTTGAAGGCGAAATAATTCCTTCCAAAATTTTCCGCAGAAAATGGGGTCCCTGTCCGTGACAATAGATTTCGGGAAGCCATGTAACTTCACGATATTGTCTATAAAGACTTGCGCAACATCTACAGTAGTGTACGGGTGTTTCAAGGCAATAAAGTAGGCTGCTTTACTGAGTCGATCCACGACCACTAAAATGGTGGTCCGAGAGTATGATTTCGGAAGACCCCCAATGAAGTCCATTGATAGCTCTGTCCAAATATGATCCGGGACAGGTAGGGGTTGAAGCAACCCTGGATAAGCGACCGTCTCATACTTGAACCGCTGGCAGATTGTACAATTCCTGACAAATTCACGAACATCATGTTCAAGGCCCCTCCAATGAAAAACAGAGGAAATTCGTTTATATGTAGCTGTCGCTCCTGAGTGTCCCCCAGTTGCATCACTATGGAAGTAAGACAAAAGCTCGGTCCAAAGGTCACGATCAGCACTGACAACCAGACGACCCTTCCGTTTGAGTAATCCATTGGACCAAGAAAAAACAGGGTGCGACGTAGGGGTACGTTCCAACTCAGCAATAAGGCGTTGAACCTGATCATCTGTAGCCCAAGACTTCTGTACCTTATCACATAAGTTAGTCATAGGCGCTGTGATTGCTGTGATAGACCCATCATGTTACCGGGAGAGAGCGTCAGCTGCTAAATTCTCTTTGCCTCGACGGTATTCAATGTCATACGTCAATCCCCATAACCTGTTTACCCACTTGAGCTGATCAGCTGAAACTGATTTTTGCTCCAGTAAGTGCTTGAGAGGAAGGTGGTCAGTGCGAATCGTAAAGGGGCAACCTACAAGATAAGAACGCCATTGTTTAACTGCAAATACAATGGCCATAAGTTCTCATTCATAAGCTAACATGGTGCGACCACGAGGATTGAATCCCTTGCTTGCAAAAGCGATAGGGTGGCCTTGTTGACTTAACACAGCTCCCATTCCTGATCCTGAGGCGTCAGTCTCAATGATAAATCGTTCAGCGAAGTTAGGAAGTGCTAAAACTGGAGGGGAGGTCATGGCACATTTTAGAGCCTCAAAGGCGTTGGCTGCTGTGGCATTCCACTGAAACTTAGAATCATGCTGTAACAAGGCAGTCAATGGTTGGCATATTACACCAAAATTCTTAATAAAACATCGGTAATATCCAGCAAGGCCGAGAAACCCCCGTAATGCACGTATTGTAGTTGGAGTGGGCCAAGACGTAATTGCCGCAATTTTCTGAGGGTCAGCTTCAACACCTTTTTCAAAAATGATATGCCCAAGATAATCGACTCTTGTTGAGCCAAAATTACACTTATTGGCTTTCACATAAAGCTTGTTTTCATGGAGGATGGTCAATGTGGTGGATAAATGTTGCAAATGAATCTCCCAGTCAGAGCTGTAGACCAAAATATCGTCAAAAAAAACTGGAATAAATTTTCGTATGTAAGCCTTAAAAACAGAGTTCATCAAGCTCTAGAAGGTAGCTGGCACGTTTGTCAAACCAAAAGGCATCACCACAAATTCGTACAAGCCCTCATGAGTTTGAAATGTCGTCTTATGAATATCTGGTGAGTACATTCGAATCTGATGATACCCTGCTCGCAGATCCATTTTCGAAAAGTAACAAGCTCCCTGTAATTTGTTGAGAAGTTCTTCAATGAGGGGAATGGGGAACTTGTGCTTAATCGTTTGGTCATTCAATCATCGATAGTCGACACAAAATCGCCAAGACCCATCTTTTTTGTGAACTAAAACTACTGAAGCTGCAAATAGACTCTGACTGTTGCGAATAATTCCCGTATGAAGCATCTGTTGCACCTGACACTCAATCTCATCTTTTTGGACAGGACCGTAACGATATGGACGACAGCTGATAGGTTATGGCTGCTTAAGATGGATTTGATGATCAAAAGCTCGTGGTGGAGGCAGGGATTTGGGTTCCTCAAAAACATCCTGGAAAGAACGAAGGATTGCCTCCAGCTGCATCGTCTGTGAATTTGTCAGAGAAAGTGCACTACTAACGGCTAGAAAAGCCGAAGAATCCATAGAGTATGAATAAACAAGAAACAGATGTGGTGCCTTGCGTAATAATCCGTCATCAATGGGCTGCTCGGTTAAGGTGGGCTTCAAGGAACCCATGCCAACGATCTCGAAATAGCGGTCCTGGTAATTAAAAGCAATTAAGTGCTTGTCCATATCCAATATAATACGACCCAACTTTTTAAGCCATTGGACTCCTAAAATTAGATCAAAGACACCTAGATCCATAACCAAGAAATCATCAACAAAGGATGAGTCAGCCATGGACCATGTTAAGGAATGACAGTACTTATCGACCAAAATCTGACGCCCTCCAGCCATGTTGACACGCAATGCCTGGTCAGTTTGAACAGGTAGCTTTGACCGTTTGGCCAGTGACGAATGCACCACGTTATGCGTGCTGCCCGTATCAATTAGGATGATCACTTTATGTTTCTTAATATACCCTTCAATCCGCAAAGTCGAATACCCCTCATTACCTTCTACGGCGTTAATAGTGGCAGTCGGTAGGGAATTCGAGTCCAAGGTATCCACCGCATCTACGAATTCATCATCTTCATTGTCAAGTACCACAAGCATCATTAACTGAGATTCTTTGCACTTGTGAGAAGCAGAATATTTGTCATTAAACTAATAACAAAGGCCTTTTCGGCGCCTCTCTTCCATTTCCTTCTTGGACAATGTCAATGAAGGTTTCTTAGCCGACGAAACCGTAGAGGAGTGAGAGGAAGGGGAAGAAGATATTGAAGCCTTATAAGGCGTCGCTTGACCACTTGAAAAATGAGACACAGGCAGAAGCGTATTAGCTCGCGATGTCCCTAGAGATGGGCGAGAAACAGAGGTAGCATCATACATTGCGCGGAGTGAATGTTCCTGCATTCTTGCCATTCGCATCATACTAGCCAAACTAGAGGGTCGAAAAGCAATCACACAGGATTGAATATCAATACGTAATCCTCCTAAGAAGCAGTTCATCGCAACCTCATCAGGAATATCAACATCGGTCAGCAAATCATCAAAAGATTCTATATATTCATCGACGGAGGAGTCTAGTTGCTGTAACTATTTGAGTTGGACCATTGGGTTGACGTGTTTAATCTCAGTGAAACGGGCTTCCATTTGAGCGAAATAATCATCCCAAGCAACATCACTCTCAGTACGCCTCCTCATAAAGTTGAGGTGCCATTTAAGAGCCTTCCCTTCCAAATGAATGCTTAACAGCCTGATACATTGATCTATCGGTGTACCGTCCACAGCAAAGAACTGACGGCATCTATACGACCAACAAAGTCCGAACCATCAAAGCGGGGAAATTCAACTCGACTCTGTTTTGTCGGTGGAAAATAGGACTGAGATGCTTGGTGAAAGGTCCCAAACTACACATGCTTACTCCGATTAAAGCTGCTTGATGATCCGCCATTTTGGTCTCCTTGACCTTAATGAACCAGTGTTGCAATTATGCCGCTTAGATCTTGCAGACATGCCTCAATTCAGCTCATGGAACTCTTCAAATCAGCGATATCAGTTGCGTGTTGTTCCAGACGAGCTTGGCCATTTTCGACCACCGCTGCATTTAGCTCGAGGCGTTGTTCTAAATCATGGAAGCAATTGCCCGATCGGGTCTCTGGAGCCATTGCCAGAGACACGGCTCTGATACCAAGTTGGTACAAGCCGATAGAGAAGAAAAAGAAAGAGAGAGAGAGAGAGAGAGACGGAACCGGATTTTTCTTATTCAATAATGCCCCCTGTACAATAGTAACTGTACTTATATGGTAAAAGTAAGAACTAAATCTGTTACAATAATCTGTTTCGCCTAATAGAATGACAGCTAAGAGGCACGTGCTAGTAAATCCTGATAATGCCACGTATCAAAACATACATACATACATATATACATATGTTAGTGTGGGGTTTCGGTTCATGTAATTAGAAAGAGCAAAACATTATATATTTACTCCCTTCGGTCCTTAATATAAGACTTGCTTTGTAGTGTAATGAAAAATTGTAGTGCAATGTTGGAATTAGATTGTTAAGAAGTTATTTTAGATTGTTAAATTTGTTTAGGGACACAAAAGTGAGACTTAAATTAATGTTGTGTAGTTGAGACTGTTTGAGTTTGATAAGGTGTTAAATTGGATTAAAAAACAAGGGGGATTGAATAATAAGATTATTCTAGTTAGTTTAATGTTAGAAGGGCATGGTGAGTTTGAAAATTGATGTATAAAGTGCTTGGAAGTTGCTGTCCAGTTTTTAATAGGATATAGTTTAAGAACTTAAAATAAAAGAATATTGTAAACTAGTTGAATAGGGAGAATTAAGTATTGAGTGAATCATGACCCCTTTATGTAATTATGAAAAAAACCTATGAAAGCTGGAACTTGCAGAAACCGTAAGTGTTTTACTGTTTAAGGCCACTTAGAATAAATGAGTGACTTAACTATGTAGATCTTAGTTGAAGAATTTAGAATGATGATTAGACATTCTTCTTGAGCTGAAGATTTTATGGATTGGTATTGAATTAGATGTTGGAAAATAATAAGTTAGTAAATTTCAGTTGGAATTGAAGTTTAGGATGAAGATATGAACATGATTAAGTGAAATTATACGAAGCTACCTAATGTTCTTGGTTACAATTTTGAAGCTCAATTTATCAGTTTAAGGGAATTTTAATTGGTTTTTATAAGGATACCTTAGATAGATGGCTAAAAGATTAGAGTTGTTATTTACTGTTGTTGAAAGTGATTAAATGTGTTAAAGTTGCTTAAATAAAAAGGGGATTAGGTGTGTCAATGATTATAAGAGTTTAAATGATAAGAATTGATTTAAGATTAAAGTGTTAAAGTTTAGAAGCAATAGTTATGAAGTTTCGTAAATATATATGCGTGTGTGTGTGGGGTTTGGCCTATGGGAACCAAAAGAAGAAGAAATGTGAAACTTATAAAGTCAAAGGTTACTAAATAAAGCAAGAGGCAAGAGATTCTGTAGATAACTTTATTATACATATAAGTTGTATATATATCTTTTGGGCTTATGTTAGATACTTGTGTATATATACATGTATGTATGTAATCCCTCCATAAGGAGGTGGATCAAGGCAACTGACATTCAGGTAAGTGCCATCATTAGAGATGGCCTCCGTATAAGTGTATGATATTTTTTAACTGTTATTATAATTATGATTATAGATGTTCAGTTAAGTTTGTTGGAAAGTCAGGGCAGTGAATGTATTAAACGCTGCAAGTGGTAACAGGTTAAATATGGTTGTAGAATAGTTATATAGAGTGAGTATTGGTTCAAACGAAGTTTAATTTGAACCTGGGTCTTAATATATCATAGAATTTAATCAGGTATTTACTATAGAGATTGAACCACTAACTTGGTTTCAAAACAAGATTTGATTTGCCATGTTTTTTTTCAGAAAATCTCCTTCTTTGAAAGGTACCCTATGATGTTTTAAAGAAAAGTTTTAAAAAGTTTAGATTTTTGGGAATTCTATAATTTAAAAAGTGGTTCTATTTTAATAAACAGCTCTAATATAAGTCTCTAGAGTTAGGTGCTACAACACTGCTCTGGCATTGGCTTTCTTTGATGGTAGTCTGGAGTTCTTAATGATATTCCAGCTTATGAAGGTATGCCCTTTTCCATGAAGAAGAGTGTTGCGGTACGGAAAATGGAGATAATTCTGAGCTGTTTTTTTAATGTGTTTGGTCCTAAAACCTGAAATTTTCTTGAGGTTTTGGGGATTACTATACATTAATGATCGAATATATTTTTGTTTAGGGCAATTGATGTAGTGTTCTTAATTTTAGGCTTGAAATACAATATTGGTGCTGTTTTAATTTCTATATTTGTTAACCTTGTAGCCAAGAGGTGTGACTTGATCCCTTCCGGTGGTTGACGATAAAAGCCATTAAAGTTGTAACACTTCCTGTCTAAGTAGGTAGGTTTGAATATGGAAAGTGATTATGGTTATACAGGAGACTGACTTCCTGTCTGAGCATCATGTAATTCTACATACCAAGTGTTTTAGTGTAATATATTTTGGAAACAGTAATTGTCTTAGTGTGAGTCTATTTATTGTGGTCTAAATTCTAAATAATCTAAGGTGTTATTTACCTGGGGTTGGTTTATTATACAAGTGATATAAGATGGATTTGTTATTTTCCACTTTTACCCAACATTTGAAACTCCTCAAGTGATCAGAGATTATCCATAAATATGCATTGGTTGTTAGTAGATGTGTTTTCTGGAGCTCACAACTTAATTATAACTAGTTGACATATTGTGAAAAGTTGTGTGATTTTCTGCCAATTAATTTATTTCCCAAATGTTCAAAAATTAATTATTAACTTCTACCTCTTAACTGGAATTAGCTCCATCTGGATATGGGATCTTGTGTTTTAGGCATTGTATGATAATACTTTTTCACTTGCCTTGAAATTTTACAGAACTTGTTGTAGTTTGTGTTCTGTTTGCTTTATTTTTGATAGTTTTTATGGGTCGTTGGAGGTGCTAAAAGGTACTTCAGGTAAATGTAGTCAGAAAAATTATTCTGCCAGATTTTTATCGTTAGAAGACTATATAATCAAATTGCTAGTAGACTTTTTGGTGATATATTACATGTTGTACATTAGGTTCCAAACAATGTTGCAAATAATTTATGAATTTACATTTTCTATTGACTAAAACATGGAAGCTAGCATCTAAGATCTTGACATTTCATTATTGTAATAATCTAAAACAATCATGCATAGATCATAAATATAATATAATCATCTGCAACTGCAACATTAGTTTTCTTGGGGAAACATCAGTTAAGCAATAGATCTTATATTTTTTTAGTAATTTTATGGGTTTCAAATCATTAATATTACAATTCATAGCATGCTTTCAACTAAAATCCTTCTCCAAAAACAGCAAACAAGAACAAGAACTGGAGTAAACTCTGGTGGAGCTTAGTCTGAAATTATGAATCTTGGCTGGGTTTTTCAAATAACTAATTTTAAGGGAATAAAAAACTGGACACTCTTCTTGCAATTGTGTGGCTGGCTGCAGGTGGCCAGTTCTGTTTCATTATTGAGATAATGTTAGAGAAACTTTTGAGTAAAACTTGAATGGATTTAAGATAGCTAAGTGTTACAATTCGTGCCATGATTTCAAATGGAATCCTTATCCGAAAAATGGAAATTAAGTTAAAAAAGAAAACAAAAAATAGACAAAGCTCATGCACAACACTAGTACATCATACCACCAAGAATATAACAACTAGGAAGTGATTTATCAAAACAGTTATTTTAGTCATAAATTGGTAATGTAGCTATCTGCCTTGTATGTCGCTAACACTAAGTTCGTTGTTGGAAAATAATCTTTGATTCTCTTCTGGGGTCAATTGATTCAATATACTCTGCCATTGGATGAACGCAGGTTGCCTTGGAGGAGGAAGATTGACGATCTCACTATTAAGCATAGAAACTACAGTGCTCATACTTGGCCTCTCTATTGCAAGGTCTTGTACACATAGAAGTCCTATGTGTATGCACCTCAATATATCCTTCTCCAGCTTTTGATTAGATATTTCTGGGTCTATTAGCTGTACAATGTTTCCCTCATTCCATAATTTCCATGCCTAAAACACATAACAAAAGAAGCATATATAATTATTACCTTTGGAAGCCTTAGAGCTAAGAGTAAAATCAACAGTTAATAATAGAATTCTGTAATTAGGTATTGAGGAAGTTAATAAAAAGTGGAGACTTACAAATCCTAGAAGGCTAAGAGACTGCTCATTGTTATAAAAGCTTGAGTTTCTTCTTCCACTTATAATCTCTAATAGTAAAACTCCAAAGCTAAACACATCTGATTTCTCTGAAAATAATCCTTCCATAGCATATTCTGGAGACATATAGCCACTGTATTGTTGGGTAAAACAAATAATTGTTAGAGTACTCACTACGTAGTATGCTACTATAATATTAGGTAAGGAAGGAAAACTTACTAGGTTCCAACAACTCTCCTTGTGTTAGCATGATCTTCACTTCCTTTGAAAATTCTAGCCATACCAAAATCTGATATTTTTGGAATCAGGTTCTCATCTAGCAAGATATTACTTGCCTTTAGGTCCCTATGTATAATTTTTAGTCTAGAGTCCTTATGAAGATAAAGTACTCCTCTCGCTATTCCTTCAATTATGACAAAGCGCTTTTCCCAGTCTAGAAGTTTACGTTTTTCTGGATCTACAGCAGTACAGGAGAGGGTTATATAAGTCTTGTCCATACCTTAAAGAAAACTCAAATATCTGTATGAAAGACTATCACAAACAAATTTTTTGTTTTTCCCCCTAATTATGTGCATGACTAGAAAGAGCTAGAGCAAAAGGGATCAGAAAAACCAACCAAATATAAATGCATCCAAACTTTTATTTGGCATGTATTCATAGATCAACATCTTTTCTTCTTCTTCAATACAGCAACCTAAAAGTTTTACAAGATTACGATGTTGAAGCCTGGAAATGACAATCATTTCATTCATGAATTCTTCTTGTCCTTGTCGAGATGCTCTTGATAATCTCTTAACTGCTATATCCTGACCATCTTGCAGTGTTCCCTTGAAGAAAATCCCATGAAAAAGTTGTTATGCATAATGAATTTGAATTAAACCAATTTTTTTTGCCAACTAAACTAATAATTCATGAAATCAAATACCTTATAGACTGGACCAAAACCTCCTTGCCCAAGTTTATTGGTCAATTGAAAGTTGTTTGTAGCAGTTGCAACCTTTTCAAAATCATAGATCAATAACTCCTGGAATTTAACTTGTGACAAGGTTCCAATAATATTGCCTCTTGTTTTGTCTACATTTGCACCACGCTTTTTTGACAAGAACTCTATGCTATTTCGTTTTCCTGCTGATCATATGAATCTAGTGTATTTACAAAGAGAAAGAGATGGAAGTGCTTCATTTGAAAAATGTGGAAACATAACTATCCAAAAGACATCTAACCATATGAATATTGCCTTTGAAAGTGCCTTATATAGTTAAATTGTAACTGCCTATGTCATTTTAAAGCCAATAGATGTGGTGGGATTTGAAATTATTAAGATGATATGAAAAGGAATAGTACCTGAATGTTTTGCCTTCCATTTCCATAAGAAGCATGCACAACTGACACTGATAATAATAGTTCCTATTACTGCAACAATGATAATGATGAATGTCCTATGTCTCTTCTTATCTATCATGAAAGTAAAAGGTGAGGAATTTCATGCCAAAAAATAAAGTTAAAATTCCAAGTAGTCTAAGAAAATTTAGATACCAAGATCTGAATTGGCTGCACGAATGTATAGGTCAACTCCTCCATTTGAGAATTGTTGTACGTCAATTAGATTTTCTTTCCAAGTCATACAGCCAAGCACTGAATTATATGAATATGCTTTACAAGTGCAGTTCTCCAAGCACTGTATTCTACAATCATCTTCTGTATTAGATGATTGTTCTCCAAAGTTTGGTGGTTTAACATTTTGCAGATGGAAAAACGTATCTTCCTTTCCATTAGAACTGGCATTTTTCATTTTCTCACATGGCAGAGTTGATTTCCTAACACAACCACCTGCCCAATTTTGTCTATTCCATTCCTCCCCATTTCTTGGTTCAAACCCATTCAAACAACTGCACTTTGGCGTACTCTTTGAATTGCAAATTCCGAATTCCCCACATATACCATAGACATCACAATCTGAATTTTGAAAAAGATTTGTTTCTAGCCATCTCCTCTTAGTATCATCCCATTGTTTATGTAATAACTTTCCTTTTGCATTCAAAACAACCATCTCTTTGGTGTCAGACCCATTTGAGAGGCTAAAAACCATCTCTTCAGCACCATTATCATACTCAGAACTCATCCTGAGAACTGTTGTAAGGCCTTGGCCATTCCATGGACCACTACGCCAGTAGGGGCTAGTTGCATTCCATATGAACAGTTCTGCAAAATTTTGTTGTTCTAGGCTCATAGAGAAATTGCCAAGTGATGGATCAGACTGATTTTTCCATGCTGTTAACTTTCGTTTCTCCCCTGTTCTTTTGTTGCTGGTAATTTTCATGCTTTGCAACAATGTATCTGAAGGATGCTCAAAACTTTGCCATATAGTTTTCGTCAAGTTATCAATTAGGACAAGGTTTCCAGAATCTAAAATCTGAAAACTAGTAGTAGATGAAATATTTGACACATTTGATGACCAAATGGTTTGGTTTTGCCCATCTAATATGACAAGATTGCCATCTTCAGATACCTTAACAATTCCTGAAGTATCCCTTAATGGTCGATTTCTGTTAGCTACCCATACAATAGTGGAATTGGACATGTACCAAATTCCCACATAGCGATTTGTAGAATTTTCAGGAGTGAAGAACCCTAGTGTGAACAAACCCCCTTTGGAGCTTATTGTCTTTGGATCCTTGATGGAATGAGATGTTGTGATGCTTTCCGTGCATGATGAGGAGCCAGATGTGTCCAAATTTGTGTAAGGGGATTCACAGAAGGTGATATTATAATCTGCGCCTTTACATCTGAAATTGGTTTGATTATAATCTGCTGGATAGCTATAGGCACGTTGGCAAACACTCTTGAATAGTTCTGCAGAAGATGAGGGCTTGGAAGGATTGCTAACACAGGATTGTAATGATGATGAGCCATCTGCCATACAAGCGCCCTTGCACGCCACAACTTTTCCATCTTTGCTCGTTACCCTCAACTCTGAAGGGCATAGGCTGATCATATCTGCCAGACAATATGTGCTCTTGCATTCTCCACAACCACCGTGAGGAACAACAGCTACAGGAACATTGAATCCATCTACCAAGCTCACATCATAATAATCTTGCCCTTGGACTTGGCCTAGAGAAAATTCTATCAATGTCGCAGGTGGTGTACCTCCCTTGTCTTGGCATTCCAGCTTCCTGGAGCCGCAATCACCGGTAACACAAGAGAAGTTTCCAGTGGAGTCTTGTGTGCATTGAGTTCGACTCCAAAAGCGGCCATTCCAAGAAGTGGGAGCAGAAATGATCCTAGATTCACCTGTTTTAAGAACAAAACCGGTGCTTGATAATGGATCATTTGAAACAATGCCTGGCCATATTGTGTAGCTGCATTTGTTAGCTACTGTGAACTTTGTTGAAGTTACTCCTGCAAGTGAATCCCAAGAGATGTCAGACTCAATAGTGTTAACTTTGCTAAATGAAATACAAAATTCATGTTTATTTTTCAACTTTGATGTCTGATAGTCATAATTTCCACTTTTCATTTACAATTACCTGATATGGATTGGAGAAGAGCTATTAAAAGCAAAACCAATTGTGTGGGCTGATCCATGTATATGATCATAGAATAACAGGGAACAGGCTTCTGTCTCTGCAGAAGAACGCCATCGTTGTATTGGAAGATTCAAGACGCTAGCGCCATAAATGAAGGTTCCGTTGTGTTGATGGGAACCAATGACTGTCAAGTCAATGGACTTGTTTCCTTATAGAAAGTTGCCAATTTTGACCTAATATTAATTATAAGAAATTAGAGGAAGTAACGTTCACGGCGGCACCGATCCAAACATAAACTTCACGGAATGGGACTTATTGTTCGGTTTTACTTAATATTGTTTGGATCCTCCTTTCAATAATTGAAATCATGGATAAACTTATTTCAGGCAAATGGACGTTATATGAAGTGTGTATTGTGTTTTATTTTCATAGACAAGGGTGAGAAAGTATTGAAGGCATTTTGCTTTCATCTTAAAGATAATAAGAGTAAATTACATTTACCTTGTATTAGTTTTTCTGGGACAACCAGAAGTCTTCCCTCTATTTTCAAAGCTTACAGTTTAATTTTTCGTACCATTCAGAATACTTCATTAAAAATTATAAACTATATTTTTATTGATTAGTGTTTAGGATAAAAATTTTAAAATGAGTAGTAAGGTTTCAATCTTTTAAAATTTTATACTAAACAAGGTTAAAATATCGAGATCAAAAATAACATTTAAAATATAAAATTATTTTAAAAATCAAAGATCTGTTATGTTTTAAGATATTTTATTATCAGATTTTAAAAATATGTCAAATTTCAAGAATGTTACAATCTTAGTTTAGTCAATGGTCATAATTTTCACGAAATATAAAAGTAACCTCTTAGAATTTAATGATAAATTTCTTAAAACCTTTTAATGATCGCAGAGTTTCATACTACCTCCGGTCCTAATTATAAGAGCCAGTTGATTAATTTGAGGATATTAAGGAAGTAAATTGAGTTAGTTATTTGTCCTAAATAGTTATTATCTGTCCTAAAATATCTTTACTAATCAAGTGTATTGACTAGAACTATCATTATTAGAAGGGTTACTTTGGAAAAAAATATACAAATATGAGAGATAAAGTGGATTGGAGTCTTATATTTAGGGCCAAAATAAAAAGTCAAATAGGGTCTTGTATTAAAGACCGGAAGTAGTATTTGATATAGAAATTGTATAAGTTTTAAAAGACCGCTTTTTTTGTGGACAAAATGACTCGACTGTTATTTGTGATAAAGATACATGAAATTTGTGACAAATCAACTTTGGTCCGTGAATTTAGGCAGTCCACCATAAAGCGCGTTTCTCTTTTGCAATATACAAGTCAACAAGGCATGCAAAGAAACCTCTCACTAGCTTTCATAATCAATCATCAATGGTTACCAAGGTCGCTTTCAACGCGTCAAATGGTATTGACTTGTTGAAACATTAGGCCTTGCGTCGCATCCTGAAAAAATTTAAAGAAAAAATGGCAAATAAAAACCCTTGAATATATGAAATAGTAAAATGGGTTCTTGAATTAACATAATTGGTATCAAAGACCGGGTCTTAAATTACAGTTAGCAAATCATGCCCAAAAGACTAAAATACCCCTCACCCCATCTTATCTTTCTCCCGTCTTCTTCGGCCTATATTGAGAGCTAGAGGAAGAGAAGAATACTGAAAGGAAGAACCATTCCCCCGATGAAAGACCTGGACGAAGCATATGGTTTTTCAATAAATTATAAATGATTTAATACATTCATTTTACAATCCTAAATAATAAGATATCCTCCTCAGCCTTCTTTGCTTCTTCTTCAGCCTTCTTCGCATCTTCCTTAGCCTTCTTCTTGGCCGTTTCGAGTGCTTCAATCAACCTCTCCAAGCAAGTCTCCTTGTCTTCCTCCTCTGATTTTGGCATTAGATTCTCAGCAACATCAGTAGGTGTCATCTCTGTCTCTCGAAACAGTTTCTTTGCTCTTGGGTACAAATAGTGGGTCTCAAGATCCAAGTAATTCCTTGCAAGCACCCTGAACGCTAGCAACAGTAGGAAAGTTCAATGTGCTTGTCCATGCGTCCTGATAAGCAAATCATGCCTAAAAGACTAAAATTTTTATAAATTGCTTATCAAAAGTTGTCATTCGCCTTACTAAACTTGTCATTCGCCTTACTATATCAGAAGTGCTTGCTGTCAAGAATTCTCATTTCAACAAAAAATTTAAAATTGTATGGAAACCTTATCGGAACTTGTCATTAGTCTTATTTAACTTGTCATTGGCCAAACTGAACTTATTATGAATCCTATATCAGAAGTGCTTGCTGTCAAGAATTCTCATTTCAACAGAGAAATTTAAAATTGTATGAAAACCTTATCGGAACTTATCATTGGTATTACTTAACTTGTCATTGGCCAAACTGAACTTGTCATGAATCCTATATCAAAAGTGCTTGCTGTCAAGAATTCTTGACAAGTTCAGTTAGGCCAATGACTGAACTTGTCAAGAACTTCTGATATAGGATTCATGACAAGTTCAGTTTGGCCAATGACAAGTTAAGTAAGACCAATGACAAGTTCAGTTAGGCCAATGACTGAACTTGTCAAGAACTTCTGATATAGGATTCATGACAAGTTCAGTTTGGCCAATGACAAGTTAAGTAAGACCAATGACAAGTTCTGATAAGGTTTCCATACAATTTTAAATTTTTCTGTTGAAATGAGAATTCTTGACAGCGAGCACTTTTGATATAGGATTCATGACAAGTTCAGTTAGGCCAATGACAAGTTAAGTAAGACCAATGACAAGTTCCGATAAGGTTTTCATACAATTTTAAATTTTTCTATTGAAATGAGAATTCTTGAAAGCAAGGACTTCTGATATAAGATTCATGACAAGTCCAGTTAGGCTAATGACAAGTTAAATAAGACCAATGACAAATTCCGATAAGGTTTTTATACAATTTTAAATTTTTCTATTGAAATGAGAATTCTTGACAGCAAGCACTTCTGATATAGGATTCATGACAAGTTCAGTTTGGCCAATGACAAGTTAAGTAAAACCAATGACAAGTTCCGATAAGGTTTTCATACAATTTTAAATTTTTTTGTTGAAATGAGAATTCTTGAGAGCAAACACTTCTGATATAGGATTCATGACAAGTTCAGTTTAGCCAATGACAAGTTAAGCAAGACTAATGACAAGTTTCGATAAGGTTTTTCATACAATTTTAAATTTTTCTGTTGAAATGAGAATTCCTGACAGCAAGCACTTCTGATATGGGATTCATGACAAGTTCAGTTTGGCCAATGACAAGTTAAGCAAGACTAATGACAAGTTTCGATAAGGTTTTTATACAATTTTAAATTTTTCTGTTGAAATGAGAATTCTTGACAGCAAGCACTTCTGATATAGGATTCATGACAAGTTCAGTTTGGCCAATGACAAGTTAAGTAAGACTAATGACAAGTTTCGATAAAGTTTTCATACAAATTTAAATTTTTCTATTGAAATGAGAATTCTTGATAGCAAGCACTTCTGATATAGAATTCATGACAAGTTTAGTTTGGCCAATGATAAGTTAAGTAAGAGCAATGACAAGTTCTGATAAGGTTTTCATACAATTTTAAATTTTTCTATTGAAATGAGAATTCCTAATAGCAAACACTTTTGATATAGGATTCATGACAAGTTCAATTTGGCCAATGACAAGTTAAGCAAGACTAATGACAAGTTTCGATAAGGTTTTCATCCAATTTTAAATTTTTCTGTTGAAATGAGAATTCTTGACAGCAAGCACTTTTGATATAGGATTCATGACAAGTTCAGTTTGGCCAATGACAACTTAAGCAATACTAATAACAAGTTTTGATAAGGTTTTCATACAATTTTAAATTTTTCTATTGAAATGAGAATTCTTGATAGCAAGCACTTCTGATATAGGATTCATGACAAGTTCAGTTTGGCCAATGACAAGTTAAGACCAAGGACAAGTTCTGATAAGGTTTTCATACAATTTTAAATTTCTCTATTGAAATGAGAATTTGCAGATTTCTTTGACAACAACTAGTTCTAATAAACAATTAATGACAACTTTAGTAAGGCCAATGACAAGTTTTGTATGGGAATGGCAACCTCTGATAAGCAATTCATACAATTTAATTTTTTATGTTCAGATAATAAAATTTTTGTGTTTCTGTCACTGCATTGTTGTCACCACATTTTTTATTAATTGTACAACATTAAATAGCTCTACATTATTACAACATAGAACTGATTAACATTACTTATTAGTTTCATTGATCTTATTTTCATGATCCAACTTCCACAGCATCCTCTCTGGTTCTATGTTGAAGGTGGAGATGAACAGTGATAATGGTGTCCTTCTCCCCTTCGCTTATTCCAACTCTCGCCTTCGAAGGATGAAGAAAAAGGGTTAGCCCCTCTTTCTTCTTACATCCAGTCGTAACCTTTGGTTCTGTCAATGGTGCTCTATCTCTCTTACCCATGATGGTGAAGACAAATTTGAAACATAGAACCAGATTGGGGAAGATTGGGGGGCTGGAGAGAGAGGGATCCAGTGGAAGAGATGATGAGTGCAATTAAAGTTTTAAGAGATGAGTTTAGGAGGATGGAGCAAATGAAAATAGAGATGACGAGAGAGATTGAGAAATGGATATGGGAAGAGGATATGAGAAACAGAAGGGCATTTATGACTTTTAACCAACATTTCATAATTTCTATTTGAGACCGGGTCCTTAACAGAAATTAAATAAATTCAAGAACCCAAATCACAATTTTATATATTCAAGGGTCTTTATTTGCCATTTTTCCAATTAAAAATTAGGATGAGGGTCAATGTAGGGATTAGATGGGAGGATGAAACAACGTTTGATGTAAAATCCCGATAAGGTCCGGGTTGTATTTTTGTAATTATCAGTCTAGGAAAGACAAAACAGGAAAATTTGAGAAAAATTTTAGAAAATTCCTGAAAAATAGGGAAAGTATAAATTGAAAGTTTTGGAAACTAGGTTGAGGCTCAAAATTTAAAATTACGGTGAAAGTAAGTTATTATGGAATTTCCTGTAAACGGAAGTTTTTCGGGAAAATATTAGGAAATTGAAGGAAAATAATTATTTTAAGTAGTTGGAGGATTCAATAAATTTGAAAAAAAGATGGATAAATCATCTAAATATTTATTTGAATTTATAAAATTAATTTTAGGCCTTGGAAGCTCAGGAATAAATTTTAGGGAATTTATTTTCCTGCAATGACACCTATAAAGGCCCAATCGGAGAAAATTCAAAATAAATACTTAGAGATGGTGAAAATTTCTGAAAATTTTTAGATCATGTTCTCATATTAAAAGGTGAATTACCATGAATAGAAATAAATTTTTGAAGGTCTAGAAAAATTATAAAATGTTACTAGTAAATAGTAACCGATAAAGTTTCTAATTGGTTTGAGATAGTGATTTAATTTGTGAGCTAGCTTTTTAAACCAGCCCAAACTATTTGTGGGTCCCAAATTGTGCCTAATAAGGGTCCAATTTTGTGTAGGATCTGGAGGCTTCAAATTAATTAAAGAAAAATGCAAAAATTAAGGGATAATTGTTGAAAAATTCTAGAGATTGGACACATGGTTTAATCTGAAGTTAAGTGACACTTGATGGCTACCAACTCACCCCATTTTCTTGCCATTTGGTTGCCCAAAAATTAGAGGGGGAGGCAGCTTAATTTGCCTATAAATATCCCCTCTTAAAATACAAATAAATTCTAGAAAATTAGAAAAACAAGGGTAGACTCTGTCACTATAACTCCAGCCCTATTTCTTTGAAATTTTTAAGTATTTTAGGCAAAGAATCATCCAACTTACATCAAGGAAATATCAAGATATGTTTAAGCATCCTTACCCCTAAGTTTCAAGCTTGATTGGTTAGAGTTTTTAGCTTGGAAAATGATGGGAAAATACTGTCCAATTTTGCTAAATCATGTGGCATTTAGGGAAGAATAGAAACCTTAATGATCAAGTGGAATAAGTAAGATTAAATGGTGTATGGATTAATTTTTGGAAGAAAATCAAAGTTAGGGTTTTAGGGAGAAGGTTTGACCAAGCATTGTTCATACAGAAGCAAATTGTTTTGGCTTAATTTGATGGTTCCAATGGCTTTAAAACATGTTCTTGAGTAGGGATATATGGTTGGGAAGTGTTTAAAATCACTAGAATCAAAAATAGAATTTTTAGAAGTTACAATCCCCTATTCAGCCAAACCAAGCTCATGGGGAAGGAGTGTGAATGTCAAAAATCTAATTGCATATTTGGATTCCTCATGAAAAATTATGTAGGAATAAGTCAGGAGGTTATTGATTCTAAAAAAGGAATCACTTTGTTAAAAATCAAAGAAAAAGGGGGAAAGTTATTAAGTTGAAGTTCAAGAATTGTAATTAAGGTATTTAGTGATTAATGTGGCTTATGTTTATACTTGGTTTAATAGGCATTGGGAGGAGGAAGCAAGGAGAAGCTTTGTTCCTTGAAGTAACCTAGTGATCAAGTGATAAAAGGTAGCTTTGAAATATAATTTGATTATTTATCTTGCTTGTTTAATGTAACATGTTGTTTGCTTGGATCAAGGGACTTGTGTTGTGATATTGGTTGGTTGAATGACCTTTATTTATGCTTTGGCCAAATGCATTATTGGTGTTAATGTGAAAGTGTTGATGTTCCTTTCCTAGCATGAGAATAAGTATGATTTCATGTGACTGGAGGATGTTTTGGAGTTCTATAATATGTCACATGGTTACTTGCTTGACTTACATGATAATTGTAATTTAAATGTTATTGAGATTTTTATGAAATCTCATTCCCCTATGTTAAATTATGTCTCATTTAGGAAGTGGCTTAACTATGGATCAAGGCAAGGAATTGGTGTTGTGATAGAAGAGCATTGTGGAATTGATGTCACTATGTTATGTTATGTTATGTTTTTAATGAACTTTATGCTAAGTTATAATGAATCTTGGATAATGTTATGATGTAAATTATGTTGTCGTGACATGTCCTAATGTTGGAATAGTGAATGGTACAATGACATAAGGTTAAGGACAAGGAGAAAGGGAAACACAAATTAAAGAAAAGGGAATTAGGGGATAAAATCTCCCTAAATAATGCCAATCTTGTGGCACGTAAAATAATGAGCAATTGTTGGAATTTGGACATGAAATTTTACAAGCAAATAGATCTCATTTTTAGCTTTAAATTAAGTGGTAAACCATCAAATTTGGAGTTTCACTACTATAGAAAAAGCTAATTGCAGCGCTTTTTTTTGTAGCATTTTCAAAACGTTACAGTTAAACCTGCTACAAAAGATATTAGGAATAAGCTGTAATACTTTTGAAGCGCTACATAATTTTTTATTTTTTTAATATGGTAACTTCCTATAGCGCTTTTCTGAGAAAGCACTACAGGAAGTTCATCATCTCCTGTAGCGCTTTCCTGAGAAAGCGCTACAGGAAGTGCATCATCTCCTGAGAAAGCGCTACAGAAAGTGCATCTTCTGTAGTGCTTTCTTAGAAAAACGCTACAGAATATAACTATAATTTCTGTAGTGCTTTCTTAAGAAAACGCTACAAAAGTATTTTTGTTTAAAAAAATTAATTGATATTCTGTAACATTTTTTTAATAAAATACTATAGAATATATGTCATCAATTTTTCATGGCCCATAACAATAAAGATCATATTTGCCAGCATATTATTCTACCTAAAATAGAAAATAAAAAATTATAACTATCACATACTTTCTCATTTAACTAATAATAATTAATCATATCTCACTAATTAATTTTCCAACATATTTCAAGTTTTCATTAGTGAATGATTTTGCAAAATCTAACCAACTAAAATAAAAAATATTAAGCAAGGTAAAACAATTATTACTAACAAGTTTAAATTTGTAAGCTTTTAAAATAATGTTAGCTTAAAAAATAAAAATACTTACAATGTATTATAGATTGAGATGCACTAATATTAAGTGTCCTGCAAAATAATAAATAAAGTAAAAATAAATAAATAATTTTACAAAATCAAACCAACTAAAGTAAAAAAATATGAAGCAAGTTAAAATATTTATTATTGACAAACTTAAATTTGTAAGCTTTTAAAATAATGTTAGCTTAAAAAAATAAAAATACTTACAATGTATTATAGATTGAACTGAACTATATTGAGTGCCCTGCAAAAAATAAATAAATAAAATAAAAAGAGAGTAGGGACGGGGAAGACAGGTGAGGACAAAGGTATAGAAATCTATAATTGAGCAGAAATATATTGAATGCTCTGTAATAAATAAATAAATAAAATAAAAAGAGAGTAGGGAGGGAGAAGAGGGGTGAGGACAAAGAGAACAGAAATGGAGATTGAGAAAGGTGAGTACAGAAAGGGGAAGTCGAGATAGGGACAAGTAAAAGGGAGTTGGGAAGGGAAAGGGGTGGGGACGGGAAGGGGGTGGGAATGAGGAAGGAAAAATGGTGTAGGGACAGGAAATGGGTAGGAATAAGGAAGGGGGAAATGGGGTGGGATAATGGGTGGGATGAAAAGAAGGACCGTGATATGAAAAGTAGAAGTGGGGAGGAAAAATGAGAGGTGGAACGGTTGGTGAAAAAGAGGAGGTGAGTGTGGAGACAGGAGGGAGCTGTGTGGAAATGGGGAGCAAGAAAAAATGGTGAAGATGAGTATTGAGCGCATTGAGATGCGACTATGTAGAGGGATAAAAGAGAGGGAAAACAAAAAAAAAGGAGGGAAATTTTTTTTAAAAAATTTACGGCACTTGTTGTAGCATTTTCTTGAAAAACAAAATGCTACAGCAAGTGGTAAAAAAGACCTTCTGTAGTGCTTTCTAGCAAAGGACCTTGTTGAGAAAGTGCTACAGCAAGCAAATTAAAGGACCTTCTGTAGTGCTTTCTTGAGAAAGCACTACAGCAAGTGAATTACTATGTTTTTTTAAAAAAAGACCTTCTGTAGCGCTTTCCTGAGAAAGCGCTACAACAAGTGAAATGCAACAGATGTAACTTTTTCCCCCCCAAAAAAAGACCTTTTGTAGCGTTTTCTTGAGAAAGCGCTACAGGAAACCCTATACTAGTTGTAGCACTTTCTTAGAAAAGTGCTACAAAATATTTTTTTATTTTTAATAAATTAATGAGTGTTAGCAGTAGCGTTTTATTAAATAAATGCCACAAAATAGACACTACAAATCAAATATTTTGTAGTAGTGTTTTGAGCTAAGAGTTATGCCCTTTTAAAGTTAGGCAAAAATACTGAAAATTCAAAAATTGACCAAATAAACAGTATATTTTGTTAAATTTTATGGTACTTTTCTGGATGGAATTGAGTCTAATGAATATTTTTTCTCTATAGAACTCTTAGCAAGTTTCGTGTGAAAATTGGAACCACTTCGTTTTGATTTTTCTAGAATTAGTTATGAATTTTCAAAGTTGGCCCAAATTCGAATGAACAGTATACGGACAGAATTAAAGATAAAATTTTGAAACTAAAAATTTTCATCCAGAAACGTTGTGAAACACATTATAATGGTTCCAATTGACGTATAATGGAATATTAAAGGAGGTGTGACACCTTGGGGTTACATTACTTTATGGAAGTAAGTCTACAAGTTTGTTTGTATCAAGGGTATTTAAGTCTATAAGTTTGTTTTGTATCAAGGGTATTGGACCTTTCAGAGCTATTGTGCATGAAGAAGGGACGGTTGGTGTAGGTAGAGACTTGTGCTTTAGGCAGTGAAACATCCCTCTATTTTCTCCCTTAAATGTTTGTCCGAAAGCGTTATGGTTTAAGCCAATCACGAAATAAGTCTGCAAATTGAAATTTGACATTTGTTTATCAGGTTACTGTTTACTAGTAAATTCCAGATTTTCGGTCCAAATTTAAAAATCCATAACTAATTATAAAAAAAATCGTATTGAGGTGATTCAAAATTCTATTTAAAGGTATTTCAATTCTCTATAGGAAAAGAATACAAATCTAGATTTAACCCTTGCCAATTCATACAGTTAATTGCATGAAATTTATTGTTCATTTGATAAAAACTGTACTTTCCAGCTTTTCTGTCCTAAATTTAAGTAGTTATAACTCTTAGCAAATACATTCATGTTAAGTGATCTACCATTTATTTTAAAACTCCATATGTGTACTTTAAGTATGTCAAATTTCATAGGCAGATTCAATCGTTTTCTTCACTTCCACTTTATCACAAATTCGTAGCTCATTTAGGGATAACTTATCTCCCTTATTTGCATTAATAATTTATAATTAATTCTTTTCATGCATATTACTGTTCCATCAATACACTAACCATTTCCATACATCACCATGTTTAGTCTTACATGTCATTATCATCATTTATCATCACATAACATTAGTGGCGCATTTATATCATACATTGGCATACAAATTACACAATGTAATACAATACATTTCCTCAATTTTTTCCTCTTTTCCTTGCTTTCACTTCATGCATCTTTTTGCTTGTTCATTAACATCTATTAGGGTTGGTTAAGGGAGGGTGAGATGCGAGAAAATATTAATAGCAAATAATTACCCATATATATGCAAGACAATTGCTTCGTGAATTACATGCTTGGCATTAAAATGACATGCTTTCATGCTTATAAAATACTATGCTTTCATGCTCAATATTTCATATGCACATGGCCATGAATTATACAAGAAATAGAGCAACATTTCATCATGCATATATCAAAGTATCATTAAGTAACATCAATAAACAAGCATCTATCTCAAGCACATGAATAGGGTAAGTTCACTACCTTATATCCTTAAACTTTCTTCTTGCTCGTTTTACTTCGAACCACCAAGATTGCTTGAACAATCTTGCCATTCATCATTCTTGGTGTTTCATGGCCCTAGATTCACATTGCACATTAATAACTTATCCATCAAGACCATGAAAATTACTAACAACCATTACTTTCAAACTTGATTCTTTAACCTTAATATTTCACTTGCTTATTCTTAAATTCTAAGCCATTCTCTTGACCATTTCCCACTGAGTTTTTCATGAGGAATCCAAATATGAGCTTGGATTTAAAAAAATCCAACTCCTTCCCCATGAACTCCTTAAGGCCGAGACGTTGCCCTTTTAGGGTTCAAAATCCCATCTTTAATTTCAATGCTCCCAAACTTATTTTCTCTACATAACCCTGCACAATTTTTCATTCCACACTCATTGGAAGCATCAAAATCATCAAACCCAATCCTAACACCAAGAACCAGCATTGGCCGCACAGTCCTTTTAAGTTATATAATCATGGAATTCATTCAATATCAACATAAAACCATTTGATTCTTGTTCTTTTCAAGCCTTTAAATATTATTCTAACATCAATTTTATCTTCCCCTTATAAATTTCATGCAGCATGTCACCTTAGGGTTTTAAGCTCATAAAACTCAACGAAACCCATAACCAACCTCAACAAAACAAGTAGCAAGATAAACTACATCAAAAACCATAAACATACCTTGTCTCGGAGCTTAATCTTGCATGGTTTTTCTTGCTCTTTCTCTTCTCCTTCTTCCTCTTCAATTGTGGTCTTCCCCTCTGTTTTCTCTATATTGGTTGAAACTTCTTCAAAATTGCTTCAAAATTCATCCTTATAGTAACTCTTCATGTTACTATTTACCCTAACTTAACACTTGTCTTCCATCCATGATTCGTCCCTCTTGATTTTGCCACATAATCCGCTTAAGTGTCCTCCATAATCAATGCCAAAGCCACCTCATATGCCACATCAAGGGACATAATCCTACATGTAATCATAAGCAATATTTTATTACATAATTTTGTTTCTTCCAAACACGCCCCTTACACAATTTGTATTATTCAATCCATGTCCTTTCATCAAATTTTCATTAAAATAGGGAGAAAATAAAGGAAAATTCGTGCATAACCATACCCTTGGCTATTCTTCTATCTATTTTATGATTTTACATTGTATCAGGTACTTTTTCAAGTCCTGACTTACCTGGTAACACTGAGACATGTTCTGGCATCCTTTTCTTATCCCAAATAAGTCCACATGGCATTATATAACATGCCTAAAGAAGAAGTGATGCTCTTCCCTTGTTCTTCTATTAAAACATTTAATAATATTTATTTTAGAGTAAACTTGACTGAATTATCTCTATCAGTACATAACTCTAAGAATATGTCTTTGGTACCAACACTACCTTTTCATCATAAGTAATTTCTCTAATTTTTCTCAAGTCAAAAGTCAACTCATAAACAGTTTATTTTGACTTTCCCCAAATAGTGTGTAAATAGGCTTTAAATTCTATTAAAGCCGAACCTCTTTACTTTCTGGGGACAAAATTATTTTTAAAACCTGTGATAATTCTTCACGTATTATTCCCCATTTTTTCACTTACTTGAGTCCTCCTCATATTTTAAATAATTTAATTTTGACTAATATTCGTAATTAGCCAAAACCTTGAGAATTTCAGCAATTTGTTTCAGGGGTATTTTCATCATTTTTTACCCTATGTGAGACTCAAATCCCCATTTTCATTTGTTTGGAATTTTTTGAATTTTCTTTTTAGAATTTTCAGGCATAGTTTTCATCACTGCCCTTTCTGGCATGAAACTTTTCAAATTTATGATTAAGTCCCTAATTGGGTTTAGCTTCAAGAATCATCTCACTGAGCTTCCCAATACAACACTTGGCCCCTAATCATCTCTAATTCTTATACTCGAGTTCTCGAGATTTTATCGGAGTCTCTAACTTGCCTGTCTCATGGTTCTAGAAAACTCTTACTTTGCAATTTAGTCCCTAGGAATCCCCCCGTCCTTCCAAGAAATTTCTAAAACTTTTGCCAAAAAGAGTCTAATAGCCTGTCTATTTCAGGCTAATTCTGATATTTCTGGATCCAAAATTCAAGATGTAACAGGCAATCTCTCATCACTTGCTAGAATTTGGACCTACTTTCAAATATAGGTCTTCTTTGGTTTCTTCTTTAATTGTTCTAGGCTTTTTACTTATTTTATATTTGTTGGACGTCTCAGTTTTCTATACTTTTTATTTGTGGTACTTTTTTTTTTTAATCATTATACCTGTTTTCTCTTTTGCGTTCTGTTGAGGTCTTTATAGCCACATACCTTAATATATTAATTGTTGAAACTTTTTTTTACGTATTGTTTTATTTAGTTATTAATAAAATTGTCTTTTATAAAAAAATCAATCATCAATGCTAAGAAAAAATAGGAAACCTATATTTAACTCATACAAAACCAAATAGGATTTAGACTGGCTAAAAACTAGTTATCCGCCTTAAAATTAGTGAATCAAACAGGGAAACAAACCTAAATGGCCAAATAAAAATTCATGGGAATAGATTAAAACTCTCAGTCTGTCTATTAGAATAAGAGCTAATTCATGGGTATGCTAATTTTTATTATTCAATAAGATGAACAAACCATTCAATGTTGTCCAAAATTTGTTTTTTTCTCATGTATTCAGTACTCTTGGGTATTTTTTCAGGTGCACCCAATATAACATCCCTTCTTTTTAGTGTACTAGAGACCAAATCATACCACTAGGTACCACCATGTATGTCACAAGGGTTAAGAAATCAAAATTTGAAAATTGGTCTTCTCTGGTTACTATTCATGTGTTAACCCTAAAATTTTAGCAAACTTTGAAAATTCATAGTTGAATGTAGAAAAATAAAAACTTGGTGGTTCTAGCCTCTATTTCAAGCTCTTTTAATGTTCTGCAAGAGAAAAATATTCCCAATTTATTGGTCCACGTACATCTTAAAACATTCCCAATTTCAAATGAAAGTTACACTGTTCATTTGGTCAAATAGTGATTTCAAGATTTCTTAACTTAAAAAATTCATAACTTTGAGCACACAACTCCAAAATTAGTTACCTACCATTTTATTTAAAACTTAAGACATGCACTATAAGGTCGTCAAGTATTTAGGGTAGATTCATTTACTACCTTAGGCACATTACAGTCATAGCAACACAGATTCAAAAGCAATATTTCATCCTCCATAAAACATGCCCTTGGAATTTGATTAACTAAACATATAAGCAAACATGCCCTCATACAAGCAAGTCAACCTTCATTCTTTACTATGAACAATATATAATAAAAGTCACAGTCCCATACATAACTTGTTTAATAATCCTTGCAAAACATATCATCAAAATAAGTCATAACATAACATAATAATTCTTCTCTTCATCACATCTCCATATATTTCTCCTTACCTTTAGAAGTTTCAGCCCCTAATTTGGTGACATATAAGTGTAATAGGGATGAGATTTTGAAGAAATTTCAGTAGTAAAAAATATTAACAACAATGTCAATAATGCATGATTATCAAATAAGCACAAATAATGCCACAGGGCAGGGAGCATAAGTATTACTTTAATTCATGACAAGACTCTACAAGAATATTGCCAAGGCATAACAATGCAAGGCTCAACCACAATCATGGCATAAAAGTACAACATAACAATCAAGTAAGTTAATATTAAAGTTCAGTATTCTTGCTACATTTCACCAAAGCTAGATCCTTGGTCCTTTCCTATTGAGTTTGAAGCTTCCTTTGATGGCTACCAAGTCCTATCATCCACATAATAGGAGCATTTTAAATACCAAACCATAAGTTCATAATAAACTCCCTTAAATCCCTTAACCTTTAACTAGGATTTTAGGGTTTTTTTTACCATCCTTCTTAAAATTATTTTTACATGCCATTCCCACATAAAATTTGCATGTAGAATCCTTTTCTAAACTTAGATTTATCAAAATTCAACTTTTCCCTATCAAACTCCATTTGGCCAAAACATTAGGGTTAGGGTTCAAAACTTCCATCTTCAAATTGAATGCTTCCAATCACTTTCTTTTAATGTAACCTTACATAATTTTTCCTTCTAAACTCATTGAAAGTATCAAGTTAACATGAATCAAACCCTAGGCCATCCAATCCCTCTTGGCTGAAAATTACACATAGGTTGAGCAACAAAAAAAATTCTTCCATTTCACATGTAGTACCATAAGATTCTTATCTTTTTCTGCCTCTTAATCATCAATCTAACCTTAAATTATTCTTAGATTGCTTTAAGTAACTTTGGACAACATCAAGACTTAGGGTTTCTAACTCCTTAAACTTATTAAGAACCATAGACAGATTCAATCAACACAAGCAACAACATAAACATCAACAGAAACCAATTCTTATCTAGAGTTGATGCTTGATTTGCTTAGTGATTCCTCCTTCTATTTTCTCTTTCTTCCTTTTCCTCTTTGGCTCTCAAATTTTTGTTCTCTTCCTCTCTTCCTTGCTTTGGTGAAAATCCTTGAGAAAATAGAAGAGAAGAGGTATTTATGATACCATGAAATTTAACTATATTGGAAGGTTATCTCAAGTCCAAACTTAGCCCTCAAACTTGGTTGAAACTACATGGGTGAGATGTCATCATCTTAGACTTCACAAGCGTCTCTTCATTGAAATGTGATTTAAATTTCATAACTAAATTGAAATGTCATTTGAAATCCAAAATATCATTTTAATCCATTTTCATAACATGCCTTCACATGCTCTTTCTTGAAAAATTCCCGCCAATAAGAGCACAATAAATGGTGCCAAAATAGAGAGGAAGAAGGAAGAAAAATGACTTTTTCGTTAGATTTAAGGTTTTAATAATAACAAAATAAGTAGTTAAGTTTCTCTGCATAACTATTAAGCTGTTATTCGATCATATGTTGGATCATTGAGTTGTTTGATCACATGTTAGATAAATGATTGAATATCTATGAGTTTAATACTGTTAAGATTTATGGATAACATGTTGCATAACTACTATTTTAAATAACCTATTAGATAAATGTATTCTTCGATTACCTTATCGATCATTGGTAAACTTGCTCGAATATGGTTACTGTTAGTAAATTATCAATCATTTGATCGATAAATCATATGTTCGATAAGCTATCAGGTAAAAAGGATAAGTTTTTCATTGTTGACAGGCTTTTATCAATAACCTTAGGGATAAATGAGATTATCGATAACATGTCAGATAATTGGTAAGTGTTCTTCGAATCATATCCATTTAGATCACATTTTGAGTTATCTATCACCTTATTAATAATCATACTAATCGATAACTTGCTCTACAATTGTCTACATCTGATTTGCTAAACTTCCTACTATATTTGATAAGCTATTCGATTAAGTTTCTCTCAGTCTTACTCAACTTCAAGTTTTATTCAATCAATTATCAATCATTTTATCGATAATCACATTTATCGATCATCTAATTGATAAATGCACTTATCAATCACTTTATTGATAAAAGTTACGTGTTCCTATCTTACTCTGTTTGAAATGTTTCAGATAACTTTTTAGATAGCATGTTCGATCAAGTCATTTATCAATAACGTTTCAGATAAATTTATTTCAAATGATTTTCTATAGTTACTTCAATTATCAATAAGTTGTTGGATAAAGTGGATTATCCATAATCTGTTCCATAAAGCTCAAATGCATTTCCAGAAATTGGTCTTCACGCTGTTTTTCAGAAATATAATATTATGATATTCTTTAAGCTTTTCTCTGCCTTCATTAATCATCTTATATTCTTATGAAAGGTAGAGAAGGTACCTGATTCAAGTTATAAGCTTTTCAACTGATTTCAGATGTATTCTCTTGGTAAAATCACTTTAACTATAATTCACTATTTTTCGATAACCTGTTCCATAAAGTGTATGATCCATAATGACATCGATAAATGAGTCTGTTTGTCAGTTTGCTTCATTTCCAATTAATCGATAACTTCATCAATTAAGCTAATTATCGATCAAATCTTTGATAATTTGATTATCTAATTCTTTGATCTTTGATTTTTGATTTTCACCTCTTGCATTAAATCCAAGGATCATCATTTCTTCTGTTATTCATTCATATTCTCTCATGAAGAAAACTTACCTCTCTACCGAGACATTTCCACAAGTTATGAAGCTCAACAGTTATATTATAAGCTCAAACTACTGTGTCAAAAGTGCATTTATTACGAGCAACCATTACAACTCCCAACACACGCAATCGGTATCCCAAAGGTTACAAGCTCTTGTGTCTAACGGAAACTTGAAAAACTCTAACTATAAATGACACGAAGAGCATTGAATGAAGTAGTGAACATACCGAGGTTCCAACTGTCAAAATTAATCTCTGCATTCATTACTCTATTTTTACTTTTTTTTAGTATAAAGTAAGTATGTGAGAGGGATTATTTTAACTTACGTGGAAGGTTGTTATAAGTGTGGATGGAACTTATGACTAATAATTTATCAGTAGTATTTTAAATCATAACTTAAAAAATAGGAGGTGAAAATAAGAATATAAGAAGAGTTTTGACAGTAACGTAAAACATAATCCAAATACGCCTTAGACGACTAATAATTCGAGAACAATTTTAGACAGTGATATGCCGATTCATCTGCCGCCAGCAAACGCAATCCTCTAAGCCACGACCCCATAATTCTCTCAGTAGGGGGGTGGGCCGCAACCATGTATGTGTCTCGAATTTAGAGCTGATAATATGGGTTCAACCCGTAGGCTCAACCCACTAAACTGTCAAGAAGTCACAGGTTAGGTTGATAAAAATTAGAACCATTTTAAAATGGATCTTTTAAGCCAGTAACTACTAAGACCGAACCTGCGGTGGGCTAATCCATAGGGTTAGTGTGCTAGCCTGTTTTACCTTTTTTTTTTAAAAAAAAAATTTCCCCTTTAAAACGCATCGTCTCTCCCCCTCTATTTTTTTTTTTTTTTGAATTTTCTGCTTCGAAAGGCAGCAGTTTCCTCCCCTCATTTTTCAGTCATTTGCGTTTCGCTCGAGTTCTTATCCTCTCTGAGTCTCTGCCCCCTTAACTCTCATCTTTTCCACTTTATATTATAAACTTTATTTGTGGTAGAGTCAGCTAGACAAAGAGATTATGACTTTACTTCTCAAGTTCAATCAAATAATTTCACATTTTTAGATCATGCTTTTAACTCATTAATATTGAGTGATGACTCGTGATTGAGTATTTGATAGTGATTTATGTAGTGATAGATTATGTTTGTGACTTTGTGTTATTGTTAATTTGGATTTATGTTTTAATCTATGATATTTGTTAAATTATTTAGAATGTATCATGTATGTTTGATATTTTGAGACATTTGAAACTTTGAATTCCATATTTTATTTATGATAATTTTTATTTACATGTTTCATTTTAAGTATTTAGGAATTTGGGTTGATTTTATTAAAAGAAAATAAAAGTAAAAAAAAAAGTTTACAAAAATTGGCGGCCTGAGTTGGAAAAATTTCAACCCTTCGGAAGCCGGTCCTAAAAAGACCTCCCAGTTCTGTCACGGGTTGGCCCGTATTACTTCTCCCCGTATAGCATGCGTGGAGAAGACAACGGTGTCATATTCGAGGTTTCTGGCAAGCCTGCTGGATTCAACATTTTCTTCCGGCTCTCCAGGTTCTTCATGCATCGAGCTCGTTTATGAAGTTATCATAAAATCTGCTTCTAATTTCTAATCGCGATCTCTTGCGGTTAATGTTATGATCAAACTATGAAGACAATGGTTTCATCAATAGTTCTGAGAAAACAACGTCGTAATGGGAGACGCGCGGGGACTTCCTCCACGTACTGAATCCGTACGCGCCATGTATTCAAATTTAATATGAAAATCTCAGTTTTACTTAAGCCCACTGAAATCTTGCGTTGATTTTCTTTCATATGGTCAGAGGAGCAGTTGGATACGAACTATACTGGTAGTGTCTTGCAGAAATGGCTGGTAAAGCTCCCGTTATTCCTCTGCTTACACCTTACAAGATGGGCAATTTCAATCTATCCCATAGGTACTCAGACTCCTCATCGATTTCTTCTATTTCTCTGCTTTAAAGTTCATGCGGATAAGGTGTTTGTGAAAACTCCCAGCTGAGAATTGATATGGATCGTGATGTCTATCATTCTTGAGAATCACAAATTTTGAAATTTGGTATCTTCAGATAGGAAAAATTATTCTTTTCCAAAAAGTATGAGTGGCTTATAGTTTTCTAATTCAAAATAGAAGTTTATTTTAGGCCTGTTGCTTTATTTTTTTTATTTTCTTGAGGATTTACAGTTTTACACCTGTTTTTTGCAAAGTTGAGTGAATTTTCTTTTTCAGGTGAAAAGTAACTTATTTTGAGTAAATCTTTTTTGTTTAATTGATTTGAATGATTTCTTTTCTTAAAGATAGAAACTGTTGAGTAAATGTGGACTATCCAAATTATTAACTGAATGATCAGTGTGCAGTTAAAATGACTATCATTTTCCCATGTATGGATTGCTTCATTTTTAGTGTGATAAAGGCCATTCGCTATACCAAAACAAATTTTCACGGTTTTCCTCATAGAATTGAGCTCAACATAACAATTTCTGAAGGAAAACAAATTATTCGTGGAAATATACCGTGAGAAATACCTACTGTTGGAATGATCATGATTTGGTGGGAAAATCAACAATATCATTTCTTATCAATCAGTTAATCTGAAAGGTCAACATCTGTTGGGAGTCATTTTTCATTTTAATAAAAGAAGACATTTAAGCAATCAAGGAATAATCGAGAGGAATTTGCCCAAAATAAATTATTCTTAAAAAAAGGTTAGGAAATCTGAATTCAAGAAATAGTATAGCAAGGTGTTGATAATTTTAATTTGTTTGTGCATACATCTTCTTTACTTGTGTGCTATGAAAATCACATGCATCAACTACATACAGAGTTGTTTTGGCACCACTGACTAGACAGAGATGCTACAACTATGTTCCTCAGCCTCATGTTATCTTATTTTACTCTCAACGAACTACTAAGGGGGGTCTTCTGATTGCTGAAGCTACTGGTGTTTCTAACACTGCTCAAGGGTAATTTGTACATTTTCATCATTTTCATGTTAATCTTATCGAATGTTGCATCAACACATTTGGGTACTAGACATGATATAATATGATATATAAGATATGATAGAATTTGAAATTTTAGGATATGAGTAGAGGGATGTATACGCATTTGTATAATTATTTATATATATAATCAACATATCTCTACTGATAAAAAAGGTAAAGATATGTATTGAATGTTCTAAAAACTATAGGATAAATGTTAGAACAAACTACATGCATGAATAAATGTCCATAACAATTTGCAGATAAAATATTTATTGTTTATCACAAAAAAAAGATACTACTATTTGTTGTTTATTTTTAAATGCAAAACATCAGTTGATTAAAAAAATGCAGAAGTGTCACATTTCCATTAACGCTCACGAGATCCTTTTGCTATCCCACCATGGAAGTACAAGAAAGGTCCTATTTTACTGTAAAGATTTGAGGCAATATGGATTAATACAAAACAACACAGCTGGTGTGCGTATCTGCAAGTATAATACACATATTGTGTATCATGTATCTGACGTAAATATGCCTATTTTTCTAAAGTATCAGTACATTATAGATTTTATATATATATATATATATATATATATATATATATATTTCTAGGATGTTTTACAAAACGTGTTTCTTTTTTGGTGTTTTGTTTTTAATGTAAAGGTATGAGCATACACCAGGCATATGGACACGAGAGCAGGTGGAAGCATGGAAACCCATTGTGCATGCTGTTCATGCCAAAGGTGGTATATTCTTTTGTCAGATTTGGCATGTTGGAAGGGTTTCAAATACAGGTATTCTCTAGCTAAATTTTATCAAGAACTATAATAATGGATCTAAATCTTAGAATTTTTATTAAGAAATCTCTCAATGATTAATATTATTTGTGAAAACCAAAGGATCAAATTGGACATAGGACGAAATACCCTTAGTTAATACCAGGTTATGCAAACATTTTTGGCATGTTTTTTAAATCACTACAAAGTTATGGGAATGTTAGCATCTGGGCTTAGGAAATTAACGACAAAGTTTTTAGAGTTATTCGCCCATCATACCATGTTACCTGTATGATATAAATGGGTTACTTCCTTTGGTCCTAGATGTAAGAATGCTAGGATTTAAGCAATTACATTGAAAACATGGTAGTTAATTACCTAAATTGTGGCTGTAAGTTTCATATATAACTGTGTAACAATTTTCTTAAACCTGATGATAACGTTTTTAATATAGTTTGGTTGTAACTTACAACATGGTGGTAAAATTCTTATCATTTTGAAACAACTTATTCACCACCTGTATTAATTACTTCCGCTATTAAAAAAGGCATATTCTTCCAAGAACTTTTAGTTATTGTTTTATCTTCTGCATTATATGGAAGGAAAATACTTAAGTTCTATGTACATGTTGAATGTATCCTCATCTTACGTACATTGTTATGTTAAAAGGTTACCAGCCAAATGGACAGGCCCCAATATCTAGCACAGACAAGCGAATGACTGACCATGCACGATTTACGCCACCCAGAAGGTTGAGAACAGATGAAATTCCTCAAATTGTCAATGATTTCCGAGTAGCAGCCAGAAATGCTATGGAAGCTGGTAATTCTACTGACTATAAAATTTCTGGGGAAAAAATACCAACCATAAAATGTTTTGAGAAGTCAGATTATTTCCACCGTAATTGATATAAGTAATGTGTTACTAATAATAGTTGGGTTAAGTCACAAAATATCAAACACTCTTTAAGCAAGTTATTGGGAGTCTTGTGGATAAAAAATGACACGTTGGGAGAGCTTTCTCCAGTATGAGGTCCAACCTAACTTAAATTTGGATAAGTCAATAGTACTATTTGGATACAAGATTATTTGTGACCACCTTAGGATAACATATAAATGATGCCTGCAAGGCGGGTTACTTCACAAATCAGCTGGCTATTTGAGGATTTTGCACAATCTGATTTTTACAAACTATATTATTTCTTGTTTTAATACATTGATTGTAGTTACGAACAACAAGCTTAATACAATTTTGGTTCTTCCCGTTTGACTGAAGGTTCAATTTAGTCCTTCTAATTGCAAACTAGCTACGTTGCTCCTATTTTGTGAAATGATCACATGTTGCCACTTTGTCACATCTTTATCCAAGATTTAACTTCAAATTTACTTTGTTATCTTAGGCACAAAAATTGAGTGTAATTTTAATGTCATATGATAAATAAGTAACATCTAAATCAGCACAATGCTGAGTTTGACATCTATTTTCTGGTAACAATGTAACAAAAGGATACTCGTTTTTTTCCCACTTTAAAATAGGGCAGCCTTGCCTGCTTTCAAACTAAGAACCAATTTCACTTTAAAATGCAACATGAATGTTGCTTGACAATATAACTTGACGGAAGTTTAATATGATCATAGATGTTTAATTGTAGGATTTGATGGTGTTGAGATCCATGGTGCCTATGGTTACCTTCTTGACCAATTTATAAAAGATCAAGTCAATGACCGAACAGATGAATATGGTGGGTCACTAGAGAACCGTTGCCGGTTTCCTTTAGAAGTTGTTAAAGCAGTTGCTGATGAGATAGGACCAGAGCGATGGAAATTAGACTGTCACCTTTTACAGATCCTGAGGAATGTGTGGACTCCAATCCGAAAGAACGTGCCTTATATATGGCAACTTCACCAAACCAATATGGCATTCTATACTTGCACATGGTGAGCCAAAATGGAAGACGGATAAGAAAAAGCTGAATGCCCTGATGGTCTTGTGCGCATAAGAAAGGCCTTTAATGGCACTTTCATTACTGCTGGAGGATATAAACGTGAAGATGGCAACAGGGCAATTGCTGAGAACAGAGCAGATCTTGTGGCATATGGCCGATGGTTTTTGGCAAATCCAGATTTGCCAAAAGATTTGAGATTGACGCTCCTCTCAATAAGTACCACAAAGAACGTTTTTACACTTCTGATCCGTTATTGGTTACACTGATTACCCATTTCTTGAAGATAGTTCTTAATGTATTGGTTATATTTAAGCAGCTTGACCACAGTTAGACCATTAATACTTGAATAAATGTCTTAACCAGTTTGATCGATTTGGTTTCTAATACTTTGATAGCCACACATTGTCTACTTCATTCGGGTTATTATGTTATTAGTTGGACAGCTAAGATACTTCTAACTGAATTTACCTCTCCCCAAGAAGACAAGTTATTTCCACTTCCAATTGAACTTGTCTTTAGCCAACATACCCATGCCAATTCCAATTCGGGTAAGATTTCACATGACGTGCGCTTGTTTCATGAAAAAGGGATTCAAGAAAAGGGAAAATGTAAGAATAGGTTTCATTATGATATTTGGTTTTATTGAAGTGGGAGTTAATCATGTATTTATGAATAAGTGTTATTTTATTCCCGTTCTCATTTTATACTAAATCAGTGCATAGTTTTGCATTTAGGACACAATACTGTCTGTCCTCTGGGAAAAACGCATTTACAATCTCATGGTACGGGCCTTCAAAACTCTTTTTATTGCTTCCAAAGATGCTTCTATTTCAGAATTCACCATGCTATTTCAGACTTCGCAAGCTCCACCCTGATTTCTATTAGCATGCTTCGTCTTTAAACTACTGACAAACCATTAATCCCATGGTTCGAAAGAAATTTTCTATTCTTCCTCCAGATCCCTTTCTTCCATGGGTATCCTCTTAATACGATACTCTATATCTTGATTCCCATGACTAAATATTAGAAGTTCCAGAACTAAGTAAATATCACTGATAAATAGTACAGCCCATTATTAGTTGAGATACAAACAACTGTTGGAAGTTTCTCTTCAACTACCATACCAGCCATAGAAAACTGCAACACTTGTGGTTTTTGCCATCTATTTCTTCTTCATTTCCCCATTCTTCATGCTTTTTGCCATTTCATTTCATAGGATGACTTAAAGACAGTGAATGCCCATCAGAGCAAAAATTCCAGCTTTATTGTGCTTTGCCACTATCTTCTAGCGGTTTCACACTTGCAAGCAATTTTGGAATTCTTCCCACTTTTATTTAGTCCAAGCTAACAAGTGTATTAGCAGTCTAGATATCTCCAATCTCCATAATACATAACATGTAGTCGGGATAGAGCAGCTAGAACTGACTTTGCGAAGACGATTCTGCCTTCAAGTGATTTTGGCATTGTCCCATTTTTTCATAGACATGTGAAAACGACTTAAGGAGGAAAAGGGGGAATAAAGAGTTTTGTTGGGATTCTCCGATTGATATTATGTGAGCATTATATAATGTGTGTTGGGTTTTTGAAATTTGATGGGTTGCATTGAAGTGTTGCTGGGAATGGACGGCTTAGCAAGAACGTATTAGATTTTTTTTTTTTATAAAAAAAACCCATGAAAAAATTGTTAGGAAATAATATTTTGAATATGAAGTTCTTTTTGCTGCCAGCTTGCTGGGGAGAATGACTGATAATATATTGATCTGAATACGTGCCAAAATTTTCCCCTTGAGAAACTGCAATTCCATGTTGCATTTCTTATGATGGTGTTCTCTTAATTAATCTTCTGGTCTCCCCCCCCCCCCCCCCCCCCCCCCCCCCCCCCCCCCCCCCCCCCCCCCGCCCGAGCGTCGAAGAGGATGCAAGTTGAAATTGAATTTATTAGACCACCGAATGGGAAAAATCTGACGGACCTTGAGATCCCACATTGGTTATAGAAAACCAACACGAATACTATATAAGTGCAGGAACAGCGACGCACGGGCACGACCTTACTTGAACAGGATCTGTTCTATAGGCTCGTACCTCTGTGTCCTTGAGTATCAAGGAGACAAGATCCGCAGCTTGGTTGATGAACTATGACCAGGTGATCAGAGCGTGATTATTGGCTGGGTCGTCCATCTTCATGGCTCGACTTCGCCGCAGAGGATCGTTCCCAAGCAGTTCGACTGTGTGGGATGGTCACTTGGTTGTCTGACAAGCCCCCAGAATTTTTTTCCGTTCAATCCTTAATCTCGCGTAAGATTTTCTTTGTTTCTCTGTTCAGTTGCAATATTTTCCTGGGAAGGATATTTATTGAATATTTCCTGGAACCATCAGGGATAAAAATTATTTCGGTTTCGGGTTTAGGAATTTTCCCAAACTTCTAGTCTCGTATCCATCGTGCGTTGCAAACCAGCGGCATCATATATTTTGTTGCACATCGATCTCCTGTTTCCTACTCGCTACCGATCTTAGGAGATCTCGATCGCGAGCGATTTCAGACTGATCTTGGATTTGGAATCGGTGCTTTCTGTTCTGTGTCTCTGTGTCTAGCTACCTCCAACTTCCCTGGAAGAACTTAAAAGATGGATGATCGGAAGAGGAAAGGCTACGCATGGGCAATATCAGCGGGATTTTGTGCTGCTATGGCGGCCATTTCTGCAAAGCTCTCCGTTTTGCAGGTTTATTATTATTATTATTGTTATTATTATTATCCATTGTTATGTTATTAATTTGCCAAAGCAATGTATTACCATTTTCTAATAAAACAGCTGTCCTCTCTGGATTGAGGGGAATTTGAGAAAGGACAAGGAGGTGAAACATTAAGTTTTGCATTTTCTCATGTTTACTTTCAGAGTGAGCAAAACAAGATGGAATCTACGTTATGATAAATTAGAAAGAATCGTGTCGGTCGGATATCTACTGTATACAGTTGATATTCGGTATGCTCTGCAACTGCAGAGTTTCAGTCCAGGCTTGTTAAAGACACACAAAGACAAGACACAGACACCCACAGAAATACATACACATACATGAGAAATCTGCATTTAGTTAGTTTTATGTAACTGTAATTGCTTGGATTTTGGCATATGTATGTGTTCTCTCTTTGCTTCCTAGTGATTTCAATATATCTGTGATGTTTTCATCATAGCCTTTTTGCCTTTTTCTCCTCTCCTACTTTGTAATTGTGATATATAATAACCGTATTCTGATCAGTTTCTTAGGTATGGGCTGGTTGTAGCATTCAATGTGGTGATGTGGGCTTGTTATGTCAACAGTCTCAAGGCTCTTTCATCCCTGCAAGCAACCGTGACAAACTTTGCTACCAATTTCATCTCTTCTGGTTTAGCTGGATTCTTTTTGTTTCAGGAACCAGTATCCTATAAGGTATATTCTTTTTGATCATGTTCCGAATACTGGAAAATTTTATATGCATCTTTTCTACTTTTTATCAGATAACAATAAACTATGCTCTACTAAAAGCGGATCTAGCTGTGTTTTTTTGATAAAGTGTTATGCCCTTTGGCCTGCATTTGTGTGTGTGTAACATTGGCCTTGATTTTAGCAATCTTGGACCTAACAACGTCAATATTCTTCATTCATAGGATTATTTCCATTATCTTCGCCCCCTTACTTTTTATGGCAAAGGTCTTGATTTAGTTATTAGCTCCGCAATCTTTTGTGATGCAGAGACTTAGATTTTTGCAAGCTATTAATCACTTTTTACCCTAATCATCAACATATGGATTTTACTGTAACCTCGAAAGGCTTTTTTTTTTTTTTTTTAAATTTTTTTTTCCAACGTGATTTGAAGAGGTAGTTTTGCTGGTTTACGCAGCAACTTCATGTGGCTTTTGCCTTCTTTATGTGGATGGCCATATCTTTGCCAAATTGTGTTGAACAACGGATGTAAATCCATAGGCTTTGATACGATGATGAATTTCTGACCATTTGAACTTTTGAATTCAGATTTTATTGAATGGAAAGGAATTATATGTACAGGGCAGGAAAGAAGGAAGAAAAACTCCAATCTAATCTTCGCAAAATCAGCCAACAATGTAGCAATAGTAATGGATTCATAATGATTATATCTGACTTGACAAAATAATAAAACGAACAAACGGTTAACTGACAAAAAATAATATCTGCTTTTTGTTCTGCTTATGTTTCTTCCAGTGTTATTTCTGAATTTAATGTGGATTTTGGAGGGAGAAATCATGCCTTTTCATTTTATGTATTCAAGGTTCTTGATTTATGCATAGCTGATGCAAAATGCTGGTTGGCAGTGGGTTGCAGGGGCCTTGCTTATTGTGATTGGTGTAGTCATACTAAGCAAGTCAGAGAAGGTCCGAACTGACTAGATTTTATCATTCTGCGCAATTCTTCCTCCCTTGACATTATCGGACAAGATGTATAATATCTCATTGGAAGTCAATGCCATAAAACAATACGAAATGCGAGGACAAGTTGATTTATATCTTCTGCAAGATAGGCTGCCCCTCAGAATCAGACTGCTTGAATTCCAGGTGAAGATGCTGCATTCTTAGCCTTGAACAAACCTTGAGACTAGATTGATTCACATTGTCTGTGAAGGTCAAGGTGATTGGAGAAGCCTGCAGATTATTTATAGAGAATGCAGCATATTATAAAATTAGAGGGCGGAAAAAGTATTTCAAAAGCCTCGGCACGTTTAGCCTCTTTATATTTGGATAACTTTCACTTTTAATTCGCAAAATTAACTCGTATGTTGATCAAGTCTAAAATGTTTGGTTTACCTTCCCTGCACTTACTAACTGTTCCCAATAATTACTTTTCTCTCCTGCTTATATGAAGAGTGACTTTCAGCCACTTATTAAAACAGATAAAAAGCACCATAAGCTCCTCTTCTGCCTGCTGGGTTTTCTTTAGAATTTCAGCAGTTGATTCATGCTACCCATAGAATTTTTCATAGGAAGAGTTTGTTGAATCCTGAGGTATATGAATCTCCTCATAGAGATGAAGTATCCTTTAGGATAGTGAACTTTTTGACGTGTATCACAGATGCCAAGTTAGTGCAATGAGAAGTGAAGAAAACTGGGTGCACACCTGATTTTGGTTTTACAATGCTTGATAGGCAATTTGATCAATCTTCTCATGGGATCTATTGGATGATATGGATGTGTTTTGTTGCAATTGAAGCTATCATTCTGTAAAAAGCCATCAAGAGGAAGACCTAACCTTATTATCTAGCAGACCAGATCCGAAAATGCAAGCGAGGAGAGATCTGAGATAATTGGATTTTGGGGAAGATCACCTTTTGCGAGCCAATCTTATGTTTATTTCCCATGTATACAACAACCACATGTTTTATTCTACTAGTGGGGCTAGTTATATAGATCACGCAATGCCAATTTATTTCCCATGTACAAAAACATAAATTGGAACAAAATCTTATCAATTCAATTTTAAAAAGGAAATCCTATCAATTCTATTGAGAGAAAACAATCACAGCATCAAATGGTAGGTAATATAGTTAACTACTTGAAGAACTCCATAACCCAGAAATTACGAACAAAACACTTGAATTGAACATCCTTAAATCCAGCAGCTTTTGCAAGGTTGAGGAAACCTTGATGGCTTCGAAGTCTTCCATGAGCAGCACCTTGAGCCATCATGAAGACGTCAATTTGGAAGTTGCACTTTGCAGAAGCAGAGGTCTCAGGCATATCAGATATCAGTGACTCCATTGCAATCACCTTCCCATCTTCTGGAATGGACTGGTGGCAATTCTTCAATAGCTTCAAGCACTTTTTGTCATTCCAGTCATGAAGAATCCACTGCAATACTATGCGTATACCCTTATTATTATTTTGAGAAAATTAATATAGAAAGAATAGAAGAGCAAAAAACTCTTGCTCTTTCACGAGATTGAGGACTTTGCGCTTTGCTTTATTATCGTGCCACATGAGAGTTGGTTTTCAATTCACGTAAATACCTAATTAACTGATAACACGTACAATATAATTCTCGTTTCCAAGTTAAAAATTAAATGTTCAATAGGAAGCTTCCTATTCATGTGAGTCATTTTTTAGGGAGGAAATGAGGTGCAGTGAGTTTCACATCATTTTTTCGGAATTGGATTTTATAAAGAAGTGAAATCAACTGTACCAAACTTTAATTTTTTCTATTCCGTTTTTACTGTCACTTCTCTAATTCCAATTCCATGCTACCCAATGAGGCGGAAGTTTCTTAACTACTTTCTTTTTTGCTAAGCATATACATCTTTCTATTAAAGACAATCATGTTTGAGATACTGTCAGGTACTAAATATGAACACATCTTACAGAAGAGATTTAAACATTGATTTTTTATTTGTTAAGGGACTAACCCTTCCATTAGAATAAACTCTCATTGTAGTTTTCTTAACTATTTCAAACTAACTTTATGTGTGACTTTATCCATTATGCATTATACCGAGTTTGAGATTTATTGTACTATCATGACTTGAAATAATGTAACTTATTTTTGTAATATACTAAACATTGCACCAGTCTGATAGGTGAGTATTTCTTAACTTAAAAAAAAAATATTTTGGTTAGATTAAGAATTATCCCCATTATAAACAAATAAATGTAACATGTTAAATGTCAAAAGTTGTTAACGATGAAGATAATAGTAAGCATTAGCTCATTTGTAAGAATAAACCTGCCAAAGATCAGTGTGTGAGATGTATTGTTGAAGTGTTGCTGCCCTACTGGGAAAAGGAATAAGTTTTGGTTACTTCATGAAAACGGCATCCCCCTTAGGTATAGCCTCAACATATCTCCTGCCACGTGTTGAACACCTATAACAATATTTGCAAATTATAATAAATTTTTTTATAACATAGTCTAGTATCAAATATATGAATAAATGACTAATTCAGATCGAGATTTTGTGACTACAATATTTCTAAGGGTCTTTTTTAATGAGGTAGAAATTGAACCTCATTTTGTTCACTTTGTGATCTAATTAATTAGTTCATCACTAGACCAAGTGCTTTTCATTAATTTAATTATTCTTAGAAATTCGTCCTTCACAATTTACTTGGTCTTCA